>NC_065921.1:68782654-68845740 GCF_024586455.1 Bactrocera neohumeralis | reverse complement strand
AGCAATCAACAACCGGTTGCCTAAATGTATGCTAAACAAATTGAAAATTGTCACTCGTATGCACTGCCGGGCTTACGCTATATTTACATTGTCAATATGCAATTTTTCATGCGTCAGTGGGATTACAGCAGCAACAGCAACAACAAATATGGGAATAATGTTAACAACAACATTTACAGCAACAACGTTTGCATGTTGCAGTTGCAAGCAAGACAAAGCAATGGATGCAAAATACAAATTGAGCTAGTACAACAAAAAATGTTAAAAAAATCGCTTAGCCAACAAACAGCGAAAGCAAAAGGGAATCAGAAATATACATCGAGTTGAAACTAATAAAAAAGTAACTGTGTGTTTGCGTGAATTTGAACACAATTAAATAGATTGTCAGACATGTCAATCAGTGTTCGATAACAGTATTTTATTTAGGTATGTTTGTGCACAATGCACCCACCCATGTTATACCGTTAGCTAGTAGCTTAAGTCAAATATCGTTATAACTTCGTCAATTGCTGCGATATTATTATTCTTTCTTATTCGTCGTGACCGTCCAAGGCAAGAAAAATAACAATGGAAAAGTCAAAAGAAAGATATTCATAAAAAGAAGAAAAGTAGGAAAATAAAAGTAAAGAATAAAAAAATGTGAAAAGCAGAAATTCCATTGACAGCTTGTTTATCGGGTAATTTAATCCAAGGCGCAAATTTGATTTTTTCATAGTCACCTAACGAACGCACACACATATGCAGTTTGATTTTGTGCGTAGGTCACATGTTGTCCTTTATATGTATGTATGTATGCATGTACTATATATATAATGCGTATATGTGTATGTTTATTTCTTGTAATTAGAGTGATTTTGTTTTAGCAGTGCGTTGCTTTTCGACGGCTGGAAATTTTATGTTTAATTTATCATTTATGTTATTACATAGCCTGCTTTTAGGCGCAATACATGCTTTTAGCGTTTCAAGGAGAATATATGTATATTTGAGATTGATGTCAGTGAAAATCAAATATCTGTTTTATATGAACGTTTCAATTAGTGCGCGCCTGAAAGTCGCACAACATTTTTGAAAAATATATATATGGATTTTTTCATAATATTTTGCATTTCATCAATCGATTCATGATATCGGTGATTTTGAAACTGATAACTTTTAAAAAAAAAAAAAACGCATAAAATTTGCAAATCTCATCGGTTCTTTATTTGAAACGTTAGATTGGTTCATGACATTTACTTTTGAAGATAATTTCATTTAAATGTTGACCGCGGCTGCGTCTTGGGTGGTCCATTCGGAAAGTCCAATTTTGGGCAACTTTTTCGAGCATTTCGGCCGGAATAGCCCGAATTTCTTCGGAAATGTTGTCTTCCAAAGCTGGAATAGTTGCTGGCTTATTTCTGTAGACTTTAGACTTGACGTAGCCCCACAAAAAATAGTCTAAAGGCGTTAAATCGCATGATCTTGGTGGCCAACTTACGGGTCCATTTCTTGAGATGAATTGTTCTCCGAAGTTTTCCCTCAAATGGCCATAGAATCATTGAGCTGTGTTTTTCAAGCGCCATCTTGTTGAAACCACATGTCAACCAAGTTCAGTTCTTCCATTTTTGGCCACAAAAAGGAAGAAAAGAATGGAAGTCTAAAGTCTACAGAAATAAGCCAGCAACTATTCCAGCTTTGGAAGACAAGATCATGCGATTTAACGTCTTTAGACTATTTTTTGTGGGGCTACGTCAAGTCTAAAGTCTACAGAAATAAACCAGCAACTATTCCAGCTTTGGAAGACAACATTTCCGAAGAAATTCGGGCTATTCCGGCCGAAATGCTCGAAAAAGTTGCCCAAACCTAAGACGCAGCCGCGGTCAACATGTATATGAAATTATCTTCAAAAAGTAAATGTCATGAACCAATCTAACGTTTTAAATAAAGAACCGATGAGATTTTGCAAATTTGATGCGTTTTTTTTTAAAAAAAAGTTATAATATATATCATTTATCGATTCATTTATATAATCAATAATCGACTGGCAGGTGTTGTTGCGGATGGCAATTCAATTCCCAAACGTTCAGTGCCGTTGTTCGAAGCAATCGAGGGGAACAAATTTAAGTAGAAGTATTCAAATTTAGTAAAATTAAAACTGCATGACTATTTTGTTTGAGTTCAAGTTTGTGTATATACATTAGCATATCTATGGAAATATATGTATCCAATTAAAATAAGAAGTAATAAAATTAGAATGAAAATTATTGCTGATTTTCGTTTCAGAGCTAACATCAATCATTAAAGTTTTTAATTACGAGTGCTTTTGAGACTTTCAGTGAATTGATTCCTTAAAATATGTACTTCTTAATACTGTTTACTAATTCAGTTTCATTAGTGTATGTACAGTGAACAGACGTGTATTTATTCTGTGATAAAGTATAGCAAAACAAAAAAAAAAAAAAAAAAAAAGTGAAACGAGTAGTGTTTACTCGAGTAGAAGACGAAATGTCTTCATCTAAATTAAGAAAACTTTCGGACACTGATAATCCAAGTGTGAAACATGGGAAAAGGTGAAATTATTGGACGCCTTTACAAGCTCTTGAAGATGAAGACATTGATGCGGAGCATAGTGAAAGTGCCCAAAATAATACATCGCCAAAAGCTGTTCTTCCGCCTATCAAGGTGTTAGTGCAAGATATTGACTACATAAAAAAACTTTTAATTAGCAAAGGCATATCAGATTTTTTCTTGAAGAAAATATCAATAGGCATAAAAATTCTTTGTGAGTCAAATGAATCATTCGTCAAAATCAAAGAAGTGTTAAAAGAAAACTCATGTCAATTCTTTACACATGACCTTAAAAATGAAAAGTCATTTACTGCTGTTCTTCATGGCCTCGAAAATAAAACGCCAGGCGAAGTGAAAAACGAACTAATCTCCATTGGATTAAAGTGCAAAGAGGTCAAAATGGTTACTAAATCATTTGAACACTATAAAGACACTATTTACATAGTACATTTTGAGCGCAGTTCGGTAAAATTGCATGATTTGAAAACTCAAGTAAAATCACTATTTCGCGTTATTGTAAGATGGGACTACCAACGCAAGATAAAAAACAAAATAATTCAGTGTCGCAACTGCCAAATGTACAGGCACGGCGAACGTGGATGCTTTGTGAAACCAAATTGCGCGAACTGCGCTGGAAAACACAAAACTTCGGACTGCACCTCTACGGAAAGAGTGCGATGCGCAAACTGCAATAGCAATCACAAATCAAATGACGCCACGTGTCCAAATCGGGCTATGTATTTACGCATCAAAGAAAAGTATAATAATTTTCCAGCACCTCATTCTCGGCCTGAGAGTAATATTTTGGAACTGCCGTAGCATCCGCAATAAATTTATGGAACTATTTAATTATTTAGTTAAAAACGATATTGAAATTTGTATGCTCTCTGAAACGTGGCTAAAGCACTCAGACAAACTTTATCACCCTAGTTATGTTTGTGTACGTAAGGACAGAGAAATGAGGGAAGGTGGCGGTGTTGCCATATTAGTTAAAGAAATCTATTATCTTTACTGCAGTACCTAATATAAATACCGAAGTAGTGGAAAGTATCGGAATTGAAATTATTTCATCAGAAAACAAAAAAGTTAAACTTTTCAGCTCTTACTTTCCCGGGGGTACTAATACCCAGGCACTTAAAAATATATATAAAAAAAATTTGAGAAAACTCTTCGGAGTCAACGGATATTTCATCCATTGTGGGGATTTTAACAGCAAGCACCGGGATTGGGGATGCTCGAGAGCAAACGCATGGGGAAATATTCTACACGAATTCACAACATTCTTTTCAATAGCAGTATCATATTCAAACTACCCTACGTATGTACTATCGTCCAGCAGGTGTGCACCATCGAATATAGATTTGGTACTATCAAACATTTCCAGCCATTTAACACAACCAACAGCGCTAAATGAATTCTTTTCTGATCATTTGCCTGTTAAGTTTGTTCTTAATTTAAGTTTCACGCAGCTTGAAAATCTTGAAATTGACTACAATAAAACGAATTGGAAAGTTTATCGTCGCTTCATCAGGCATTGGTGTAGATACAGACAACGCTATAATCATGAATTTGCGGGTTTATACTCCACAAAAATCCGTAATGAAATCTTCAAATTCAGAAATGAATCTTGGAAAAGAAAGCTTAGCTCACTTGAAAGTAGAAGTAAGCCCTTCTGGAACATCTGCAAAATACTGCGCAAAAAACATTCACAAATCTCTCCTTTACATATTCAGGATAAAATCATTCTTAACAATAATGAAAAAGCTAACCTCTTCGCTTATAAATTCCTTGAAAATCATAAAGTGTCAACTCAACTTAGCACACCAATGCAGGAAAACTTGGTTACCACAACATTACCCAACTTACTTCGTCACCATTAGAAACTCCTGAGTCTGAATTTGTAGACGAAAAATATGTTGAAGATTTAATTCGTAGTGCCCCACTAAGAAAATCAGCAGGTCATGATGATATTAAAAATATTATGTTAAGATATCTGCCTACAGAAGCCACGTTTATAATAAACTCTGGTCTAAAATTGCAATATTTTCCTCGCACCTGGAAGACTGCAAAAATCATACCAATCCGAAAGCCTGGTAAACCAATTAATATTACGGATAGTTATCGACCAATTAGTCTTCTTAGTCTTAGCAAAATTTTTGAAAAAGTTATTCAACAAAAAATGTCTCTATTTATAAATCTTAATCAAATATTACCAAATGAACAATTTGGATTTAGACAGTTTTACAGTACAACGCACCAGATTAAACGTATCTCTAATCATGTAAAGTCAAACTTCGAAAACAAAAAGTCAACTGGTCTAATATTACTGGACGTTGAAAAAGCATTTCACACAGTGTGGCATAATGGTCTTATACATAAATTAGTTAATTTTCACTTTCCATTGCATCTTGTAAAAATAATTCAAAGTTTTTTGACCAATCGCTATTTTTGTGTGTGTTGAAATAATGAATACTCCGACATGATCCATCTACCAGCTGGAGTTCCGCAGAGATCAGTACTTGGCCCCTTGTTGTATACACTATACTGTTCCGATTTCCCAAGAATTGAAAATTGTAATTATGCTATGTATGCCGACGACACTGCAATTTTCTATTCGCATGAGTTTGGCAATGACATAGTAACTAAGTTACAGGGCGCACTATTCAACATTTCAAACTACATGAAAAGATGGAAAATTAGAATTAACGCTAGTAAAACACAAGCTATCTTTTTCACTAGAAAAAGGAGTCCTTGCTTTTTACCAAGCTCAAGGCTCAAACTGGAAAATCACGAATTACCTTGGGCCAGCTCTGTGAAATATCTTGGTGTTTCTTTTGATAAAAAAATTACATATAGTGAACATATAAAACACATACAAGAGAAAGTCAACATAGCTATAAAAATGCTGTACCTTTGATTAATAGAAAGTCTAGTATGAGCAAAGAAAACAAATTAGTAATCTATAAAACAGTTTGCCAATCCATAATTTTATATGCTTGCCCTGCATGGGGCACAGCCGCTGCATCGCATTTAAAAAAACTGCAAATAAGTCAAAATAAAATCCTTAAAATGATGCTTGGTCTTCCTTGGGATTTCTCTACCATAAGACTTCATAATCATTCTAACATCAAACTAATATCACAACAAATTCAAGTATTGACTGACAGATTCGTGATACGTTGTGCTTTCTCTGACAATATATTAGTATCTAATCTACATCCATAATAATTTAGTATTTTCACCATTTAGTCGAACAATACAAACTAGTTTTTAAGATTTATAACAGAGGTTTTTATATAGTAGTACTTTCCTCTGAAATACCTTTTATAGAATAAATAAAATCCGTGATAACAAAAAGAAAAATGTTGTAGAATTAAGGTTTACCTACCATATTCTGTGAATTGTACGCTACTTAAGTTTATAATGTGATATTTTTTTTTCTACTTAATAAAGAATTTGAATTTGAAAAAAAATTTGAATTTACTAATTATTTTTATTATTTTAATATGTCAATACTTTATATTGGAACAAATTAATTGTAGAGAGAAAGAAAATTAGTTTCACTCAATTGTAAATATTATGCATAGTAGAAGGGTTTTGATAATTTCGAAACATTTGGGATGTAGGCCTGAATTTTTTAAAAAGTGCCATTTTTACCTGTGTTTTTCGACATCTAAATAGTTAAATAACTGTCAAAATGCCATTTTCTCGGAAAAGCGCTCTATCACGCACTTGAGTATAAAATTGTTTATCAAATACATACGTTCTCGATCAAGTAAATCGGTTATAATTCGCTTTCGGCTTGCGGTTTTGACGGCCGGATAAAAATGGTTAGTTTCGAGGAAACGAGCCTCAAAGTCTTGGTACTATACATTCGCTGCATGAAGTGGAGTGGTTCTGGGTCCTATTCCTTCGAAAATATTCGGAGTAGACCAATGAAGCTTCGGAACTATTCCCCCTTAAGATTGATTTTTTGTAGATAAATTTTGCAAGCATTTTTTACTTTCGTCGTCTACAATTAATATTTCATTTTGACTGAAGAACACTATTTTTTTTTGAGTTTGAGTCTCTTTCTTATCAACTTTGAGTTCGTTTGAGTCTTTTTCTTTTCGACTTTGAGTCAGTTTGAGTATATGAGTGAACTAAATCAACTTTTTAATGCTAGAACCCCTAAACTTTAATATTATTTAAAAATTGTCTTTCAAATTGTTGACTTTGTATAAATTTTTGCAATTGAGTGAGTTTAAACTCGATTAGTTTCGTCAGTTTGTGTATAATTAATATTTTTTTTGACTGAAAAGCACTATTTTTTTTGAGTTTGAGTCTCTTTCTTATCAACTTTGAGTTCGTTTGAGTCTTTTTCTTTTCGACTTTGAATCAGTTTGAGTATATGAGTGAACTAAATCAACTTTTTAATGCTAGAACCCCTAAACTTTTATATTATTTAAAAATTGTATTTCAAATTGTTGACTTTGTATAAATTTTTGCAATTGAGTGAGTTTAAACTCGACTAGTTTGAGTCAGTTTGTGTATATACGCTTAGTAAATTTTTTGTTTTGCAGCTGTAGCTTACTTTGTCTAAAAAATTGTCTTTAGTTTTCCCAATACAATGCACTTGTCCCGCATTGGTAAGACTACGCAGCAATCTTCTGAGATCCCGGCGGTATTATACACTAGAGGAGGTATCGATAGTGAGGCCACAGAGTCTGTTAAAATTCGCGTCAAGCGCAGACATCTTAAAGGATGACTACTCCTCATGGATAGAGTAACTGAACTGCATCTAGTAACGCAAAAGCCCAAACTGTTCTATGCGTGGCTTATCATCCTACCAGATTAACTTAACCTAACCTAAACTAGAATCATAATAAAATGTTAAATATATATAGTATACGTTACCTGGCTAACTATAAACTCGATGGCACACCATTTTTACGGAAGAGAAGTTTGAGGAATTGAATACAGAGCTTTCGATGTGCCACTTTTCATTTCCTTTCGGTGAACTAAATCATTCACTAAACAAAAGTGCACGAGCGTACCCATATGAACTTTGAAGGCTTATCAGGCACATATACCTGTGCAGACACGCACACATAAAAATACACTTCACCTCGCCGCTACTTTATTAGTGTGAGTAATGGCGAAGCATTTCATCTCTGCAATTTTCCGAGCACTCACCCAGCCAAGTGCGGCAAGCAACAAGCGCTTTCGACACACGAGTGCACCCACTTAGACATACCTCCATATAAAAGTATATGTATATGTGTGTATGAGTAAGCATTTTCTGCTGTGTGTGTGCCATGCAGGTTTGTGTGCATGCATTAGCGCGCCGTTGTATCTCCTTAATTAACTTTTAATTTCTTATGACATTTGCTTTGCGCGTGAGCGAAAATTTTCAATGCCACCGTGCCTTAGTACTTCACGTGCGCCTGTAGATATACTTTCATTTATTTTTGTGTGAGTGTGTGTGAACTATTTGAAAGCGCAGAAGCGTTTACTAGCGTAAATGGAAAATTGAAAAGCACGTCAATTAAAAGAGATTAAGTACTGGTTAACGGAATAGTAGTATGGGTTGTGAGCTTGACTACTACTTAATGGATGGAGAGTGCCAAATGTGGTTGACGGAACTGTTACGATTTTTAGTAGAAATTTTCGTGTCAAACGGACTTGCTTAAGCTGGTTTGGAAATAACTAACAAGATCTTATATCTTCTTCAAAGACCTTCCCGGTTTACGGCAAAGCTGCAAGCGAGATGAGAACTTAGGTCAGGCACAACTTCGACCTTATATAAAAAACGTATTTCAAATATAGTCTGCTCTAGATGTTAGATTAGTTATATTAGCTGCTTCTCATGGAAGACATAGGTTACATTACGTTAGTTTAATCTGGAAGGCCAATAAGCTACGCGTATACCATTTTGGTTCTTTGCGATACCAGATGGAGTTCAGTTGCTAAGCCCAGCTACCATGAGGATGCTTACAGCGTAGTCTTGCCAACGCGGGACAAATCCACAAGCGATGCTCCAATGTTTCCCTCGTGGCTAGCTCTAGACATTTCCTGCAGTCTTCTCTTTCTATCAGTGATCAGTTAGTATGTATTGCCACTATGTTCGTACAGTCTCTTCTATCGAGTTCCAATAGAAATTTTCTTCTTCCTTCCGATCTACCGCTTTGCACGTGACTTTTACTCCTAGGTAGCTCGTTCCATCGAATTTTGATTTTCTTTGCCAAGCTTCTGCCGAGATCGACATATAGACAATGCATGGGTTTCCCAATGTTGATTACGTCTTCAGGTGTTACTTACGAGGTTACTGCCTTAATTGCTGCTTGGCTGTCGAGGTAGATGATAGACTTTGGAATTGCCAACAGGTACATTAGAGGCTGGCACCGCGGCTTTCCCAATAGCAAAGACCTCAGCTTGAAGTATACTGTAGTGGTCCGGCAACTTAAAAGATTGCTTTATTCCTAACTCCGGACAGTATATCGGCGCACTAACTCCATCGTCCATTTACGAGCCATCCTTATAAATCTTTAGAGTATTGCGCGTAGCTAACATATCTTTACGCCAGCCATCTCTTTCTGTGTTTACTTTGAACCTTGTTTAGCAGTTGAAAAGTGAGATCATGTGGTAGGTGTTTGGCCAACCGCCATTACTCATCGGTTTTATATGTAATTATCCTGCATCCAGTATTCGTCCTGCCGATTTTCCTAGGCAGTCTTCAGCGAAGAGGTCTATAGGTAGCAGACTTTGTACCAGTTCAAGAGCCGACAATAGAGTTGTTCTTAAAATTTTCATTTTGTCATTTTAACATGAGTCAAAGATTACGTCGTGCAGGCGTCAACGCTTTTTGCGTAGCTTAGTAGAGACGTGAAATCTAATTCTGATACTTTCACCAGTCCCTTGAATTGTGATGCTCCTAGATATCTTAGCCGAGTTCTAGATAAGGCTGGATAGAAGGAGAGGAGGTGCTCTAGCACAACAGATCCCGGCGCCCAGTACAGTAGCCATTTTTAATCCGTTCATGTAGACGTTGAAAGTTCCACTGCCTTAAAACCTTTCCTCTCAGATAAATCGTGAGAGTAAGTGATCAACTTAATCACCGACCTCATACATGTCGAGCTATGCCCGACGGTTCATGTAGAAAATTCACTTTAGGTCGCCAATCATGAAGCGGATTTCGTTGCCGAGCTTTCCACTGCATTGTCAATTGATAGGTTGAGTAGCCTTTGTAGTGCGGGACTAAGAGCTTATGATGACGGGATATAACACGGCTGCTTCTGGACTATTAACGACTGTGCCATTGGAAAGTTTAATAAATGCTTCGCTTATGTCACATGGACATATTCCATTTGCTCCAGAGCTGTCTCTATATTTACGGCGAACGTTTGAAGTGCAGTCCAAGTAGATCTCTGGAAAGACCTCAGCCAATTCGTAAGAAAATAAAAGCATTAAAACTATCTATAAAGGATCTGCTGTTATCCGATAATAAGGTAATAGGTATTTTGAGTAACATTTGATTTGAGGTAAATATTTTGAGAATGACATCTTTTTAAAGACTGGAGTAAGAAATAATACCGCGCCCAAAAACAAAGCAGCTCGTCAATCATCTTTTTTTTTAGGTGACTAGCTGAGAGCGTATAACCTACTTCGTATTTCCCTTATAAATCAATTAAATGAATGCAGTTCCCTGAAGCAACTCCATTTAAATGATTAAAACACAATCCCTTTTTCATTCCCGTATTGCTTGCAGCAAAACATTCGTAAACTGAAACAGTATAAAAGTCGCCGACTAAATTTCAAATTTCCACTTGCCGCATGCGAAGCCAAAGAAAGGCCAAAAATAAGTGAGTATTTCTTTTTATGTCGAATTTATGTAGAAATTTTGCTGGACATGAGTAATTAAGTGAACGCACGTGTTCTACACATCACACTGCTCTTGCCATGGCTCGCATATACAGAACGCAAAATAAAAAAATAAATTTGGTTTTGGTTTTTATCCAAATTAAAGAAAAGAAAGTAAGTCCACAGCAACAATTCTACAAATTTTCCATGCATACATTTTGTACACGCGCCACAGTGCCATTGCACCCTTGTTAGGACTCACTTGAACCACATACTTACATGTTCTAATCCAAGTTCTTTCATTTCGTCTGTAGCTTATTCTGAGGTATTTCTTTGCTTAACAAATAGTGAGCGCTGTTTTTGTTTTATTGCACATTTAAATTGTTGTTATTCTGTAGTCCAAAAAAGCGTTAATAACCTTAATCTTAATAACTTTTTCGTGAAATAGATAGAAAATCATATGAAAGAAAACTTACCATAGATGGCTGATCGAAGATCGCTCGTTTAAAACTATATGTACTCTATGTCGTCCTTACCATAGCAATGTGGGCAAAAAATAGCAACGCTTTTTAATTACATTTCGCACGAAAATCCATTCCACAAAATATGGTTTTTGACTATCAGTGGCATCTGGGCCAATGTCGCATCAAAATAATCATTAGGGTTTAGTATCCGCTAGTCTTTCTGAAGTACATAAACATACTATCACTGAAACTATTCAACAAATTTTGTGTGCGAAATCAAATTTCTGGTACCCAGCTTTCAGAATGTAGAAAAGGTCGGGGATAATTGTTTGTCGCGAGCAAGTATTTTTGATTGGAACAAACTATTCAAAGAGGGTTGAGAACGGGTTGACGACGAACCAGGTGCAGGAGGACCATCAACATCAACTGATGATCAGCACGTCAATAAAATAAAGGAACCTCTCTCAGAGAATCGACGATTATCAATCAGAGATCTCGCCGACATCGTTAGAATATCGAAAGAATCAGTGAAAACCGTTTTGAAGGATCATTTGGGCCTAAGAAAAGTGAAAACACTTTTGGTTCCAAAATCACGTTAACGTCTGAGAAACAATGCTTTCTGACTACCAGGATGTCTTGAAACGTAGCACTACTAGTGATGAGTCTTGAAGCTATGCCTGCGATCCGGAAACAGTCGATCAATCGGCGGAATGATCTACGACCTCGATTGAATTCACCTTGCCCTCGATAAAGACTGGTACTTGCTAAAGCTTCATCAACCAAAATTTAATGTAGTAACTATGTACATTCATTATTCATGGCTTAATTCACGAAGGAAGTTGCAAAAAGTAATCGGTCGATTTAATTCCATTTTTTGGTCCAGAAAAATATTTTAAGTTACTATAAACAACACGAAAAGCGCTCGTATGTCAAAACGTTCTGAGTATGTATGTATATTATTACAAATGTCAAACTTTTCGATAAAACTGTGAGTTTCCAGATCGCAACACTAGTGTTGCCAATTCCCGAAACATAAAAGATAATCTACTGGTGCTTTGACTCCAAGTACGCGATTCACTGAGAAGGAATCGGTCAAGGTGTTAATGGTTCCACTGTGAATGGTGGTGAGTGCTTGTCGGAAGTTAGTTGCGTCCGAAGTCTGGTAGGTGTATTGTTTGATATCTGGTGTGCAGTGTTTTGCTGCCGGCTAGCGCCTTGAGGATTTTGTATGGGCGGTGAGGAGTGAAGAAGCACAGAATGTCGAAAATCAGACCTAAAATTGTAAGATAATTGACAGTAGAAATCTTAACGCCATCGACTACAATATTAAGATCAAGCCTATACTCCTTCGCCCAGTTTGTGAATATGGTCGCTGTGCATTTAGTGAGGGGGAATGTTAAGTTGCGTGCAGTGAGGAAGCGAAAAGGTCGGAGAAATAGTTATCCTCCAATCATCAGCGTACAAGGTGATAGAAATTCCCTCTGGTGGTTGCGGGGGTTTCGAGATGTGGAAGTTAAACAATAAGGGAGAGAAGACGCCCCCCTGCGGCACCTCTTGTTTAATTTTTATGAGTTTTGAGTTTGTACCTCGAAATAGTGCGGATGATTGACGACCGCTGAGATAGTTCATAGTTCACCTCTTCAGTCTTGGAGAGAACGTAAATTTTTCGATGTCCTTAAGAAGCATTTTGGGATTGACTGTCAAAGCCTTTTGACAAGTCCAACGCTACGAAGATCTTCCTCTTGCAGGATGGTTTCTGGTTAAGGTCATATCTGGCGTTTATGAAGCTAAGATGTGCGGTGGTACTGTGCACTTTTTGGGAGCAATGCTAGTGTTTTGCTAGGCTTTTTAGATTACTCTCCTAAACATTGGGGTAAACTGACCGGTCAAAAGTAAATTGTTATATGAAATAATTTTATTTGTGAAGGGTATAGTTACAGTGGAACAGAAGTTAACGGTTTTTCTTATTTTGAATGAAATAACCAACATTTGGAAACTCTTTCGACTAAACATTTTAATTGAACAATCAAAAATATATTTAACCTAAATAATTTACAAGAGTACCTGCGTGAGAGTACCTGATTATGCTTCGAATTGTCTGATTAGCAAAGATACTTGATTAAATTATATACAAAGATATATGTATCTGGTAATTTTTTTGCTACATTCAAGCCTTAAAGCTTACGCTTAAGCGACGAAGATGGAACTAAAACTTTAATCAATGCCACATGAAAAAAATAAAGACTATTTTCACTCTATAACTTGCGAGACAAAAATAAGTAAAGAAAAAAGCAATAACAGATAATTTCCTGTTTATGAGCACCAATCCACGCTTCACTCCTACAAATGGGCGGCAAATATTCAGATGAAATCGCTTGCCTGAGCAATTTCCCCTCAGCGAGAGCAATTTGCTGCTAAAGACCCACACCCATGCACACATTCGCACACACATGCACTCACTTAACTTTTGCACCACACAGTCAACACTAATTTCTTTCACTAATTATGTGGGTGCTTACGTTCTAGCCGACTCTGCTACGAATTCCTCTCGAGCACTTGACTGCAAGAGTACGAGGCACATTTTTAGGCGCAAAGCTACTATAAGCTTGCGGTAAATGAGTGGAAAGTGGCACAGCTTGTAGGATTGTATGTGTGTCTGTTGGCAGTCGTTTAGAGTTTGGCTGAAATAGTGCTTTAGTGCTTTTTAGAGCGTGTGTGTGTGCCAAAAATTAATGTCTGAGTCATTTTCGGTTGCTTTGGCATTTCGGTGACACATGAAAGAATTCAAAAATTGATCCTTGACTGCGCTTCGTTTATGCTTGTACAGGAATTTTCAGCTCATATATTTTTAATATTACGGCTTTGCATATGCTGCTCCATTGTAATTTCTTCTTCTTGTTTCGGTCGGTTAAATAAATTGGAATTAATTTGTGGGAGGTCACACTTTGCTGCTTAACAAGCTTCAAGTTAAAAGATACTTTTAATTTAAAATAAATGAAAGCAAATAAATACTCTATTTTTGCATATCCAAGGGAAAAATCGGAGGAAAGTCGTCTCCCATTAATTTCTTTTTCTAATAGCTAAAGTTCTTAGTTTCTATTATGCTATGTAATACCCAAACTTATTCTTCTATGGCGTAAGCTTTTTTTCTACACTTTATTTCCTCCTGCTGGTGTAAGATTACTTGTGTTATAACCAAAGTATTATGCATAGCTTAAGCGGTTACATCGGTTTCCGGGTTTCAAAAAATCGAATCTTTTTATTGTCTTATTAAATTCTATAACACCTCTAGAATATTGTCCTAAATTTTAAAAAATGGTTGGGAAAATTTTTCAACCGCTCATTCAATTAATTTCACACTGGTCTTCGATGTACTCGAGTCTTCTTAAAGACTTCGACTAAAGACTTTTTCGATTACAACTATTTGAAAAAAAAATAATGTCGGGAAATTTTCACAGACATTAAAAAATTTTTTTTTAAGTCTGCCCAAAAACTAATTTTCATTTATTTCATTTGTCTAAGTTAGATCGTCATCGAACTCGTTTGGACCAATGGACCTAGCGCGAAACAATTTTAGAGTGTCAGAATAAAAGTGTCTTGTAATTAGCGCAGTCGGTAGGATGGTTAAAATGGACATTGCTGTTGGAGCCATTGTCATTAGTATCAAAAATATTAGTGCCCAGTTGATCTGCAAATTTATTTTCTCTTTTAATATTGGTTATATGTACATTATCTAGTTTAAGCTTCCTAAATCGTGGTGCGTTTTTATGACGTACTGCCACATAATTCTTAACAAATGCTTCTTCTTTATTTATTACAACATTTTCTCTTTTTTCATTAAGTTTTTTAATATTGTTTTCTTTTGTTTCTTTTAATTTTTTGAATATTATTTCTTTATTTACTTTCCCATTTTCTATGTAAATTGGTCTTTTCTTAGTTACCGAATGAATCGATTTGTTATAAAATTCGACACATCTAAACATTTTTTCTTGAACTGAGAGAGTCCTGTGTTCTAATTCAGCAACTCTAAGTTTTTCGCTAATAGTATTATGAAAACGTTCAATATCCGAATTCCCTGTATGACTATTTGGCTTGGTAAAATGAACCTCTATATTTTCTATGTTAAAAAAATCTTTAGCATTACCGTTATTAAATTCATTATCAGCTATAATTTTTCTTGGCTTTTCTTTAATAGAAACATATTGTCTAAGTTTTTCAACAAGAGTCAAACTATTTCTGTTTTCCAAAGGCAATGCCATTGCAAATTTTGAGAATTTATCTATAGTTGTAATGAAAGTTTGCTTTAGGAATGTAAAAGTATCAACATGAACAATATCATTAATTTCAGTAGGAGTTTATGTTATGTGAAACTTAGGTTTCAACGGATTTCTGTCATACTTTACTTTATTACATATAACTCTTTTAGTTTTTTAATATATATAAGGTGTTTTAAATCATTATAAATTTCATTTATGCCAGCATGCCCAGTTTCATATTTGTTGTACTTTGAAATGTACCGATATGCCTCTGTTTCATCTGACAAGTCTTTGGCATGAAATAAACATTCAAAGAATTTGATACTATTGCCAAATATTTCGATTAATTTTAGTTGAACTTTGTTGTATTCGGAGTCAGCTATTTCTGAAAAAATTCCCGCTTTTTTTGTTTTAACATGTGTCCTTAAGATGTCTACCATATATTCGCTATTAATGTCATCTTGGCTTATGGAAATCTTAAGATTTTTCCCTATTTTTTCAGTGTCTCTTACTTTATGTTCACATAAAATAATTTGAGTCTGAAAACGATTGATGACAGATTCAAGTGTAGGGATATGGTCATTTAATTCTTCTACTTGAGAGTGAATTGTAGCTGCTTTACTCATGTTATCATCTTCTTCAGAAGTTTGATTTATGAGGCAGATTTCTCCAGAATCTACATCTAATCTGCTAAGAAAGTCGGCCAATGTATTTTCTTTGCCTTTTATATATTGAATACATATGTATATCGTATTCTCCAAGTTTCAGAAGCCACCTCTGTAATCGCGGATTTATGTCTTTTCCTATATATTTTGTTTGTAACCACATAAGTGGTAAATGATCTGTTAAAAGATCGAATTGCCTACCATAAATGTAGGGTCTAAAATAATTAACTGCTCAAACGATGGCTAAGAGTTCCTTTTCTGTTGTGCTATATTTCTTCTCCTGTTCATTAAGTGTCCTGCTAGCATAGCAAATGGGATGGCCATCTTGCATTAAAACGGCACCAATTGCAAAATTGCTAGCATCAGTTGCAACTTTAAATTTCTTTTCGAAATTGCGATATTTTAATATTGGATCGTTAACTAAAAGTCTTTTTAGTGTATAAAAAGCGGCTAAAAATTGTTGATCTTTAATATTAATACGAACTCCCTTTTTAAGAAATTTGTCATGCCAATAGCAATTTTAGCGCAATCTTTAATGAATTTCCTATAATATCCTGTTACTCCTAAGAAAGATTTAATTTGCTTCACTGTTTCAGAAAGCTTTAATTTTTGAATTGCTTCTATTTTATTAGGATTCGGTTTAAATCCTTCTGTAGTTAAAATGTGACCAAGGTATTCAGTAGTCTTAGCAAAAAAATTGCATTTATCGATTTGAATTTTTAAACAGTGTTCTCTTAATTTTTTAAAAACTTTTTCTATACTTTCCTTGTGTTCTTGAAGAGAGGAACTGAATATGAGAATGACATCTAAATAAACAACGCATATTTTATAAATGTATTCTCTTAAGACAGAGTTCATTAATCTTTGGAAAGTGGCTGGGCCGTTGTTTAGACCAAATGGCATTCTTATGAATTCATAATGACCTAACGGTGTAGAAAATGCAGTTTTTTTTTTATCACATTCTTTTATAAGAATTTGATGGAAACCTTTGGCTAGATCAATTGTCGTAAAATATGTTGCTTGACCTAATTTTCCAGATATGCTATCTGTATTTGGAATTGGGAATTTATCAGATATAGTTATTTCATTTAGAGCCCTGTAATCTATTACTATTCTCCATTTCTTTTTACCAGAATTATCCATTTTCTTTGGGACAATCCAAAGTGACGAATTGTATGGCTTTCTTTAATTATTCCCTGGTCCAGCATTTCTTTAATTTGGTTGGTTATCTCCTCCTCGTGTATTTGAGGGTATTTATAAATTTTAGAATATACAGGCTTTTCAGTTGTTGTAACGATTTCATGTTGTACTTCATGAGCATGGGTTAGCTGTTCATTTTCTCTAAATATAAGGTCATTATTTTTCCGAAGTATTTCCTTTAACATTCTCCTTTCTACGGTATTCATATCGGGCCTTTCTAGGATTGAAAAGTCATTCTCAATGGGTTCAATTGAATAAATTTCTTCCTTAACAAACGGACATGGATTTAAAAATTTAATTTTATTGCCATTAATATAAATGCAATTTTTTTCAAAATTAATTATTGCATTTAATGGTCTCAAAATATTCTGCCCTATTAAGCAGTCGAATTTTCTATTAAAAAATGGTGTTAAATGCCAATGCACGAAGTTTTACCTATTGAATTCCGTAGGCAAGGGAGTTTTCACTTCTTCAGTAATGAAAAATTCACCACTAATTGTTTTTAATTTAATGGGATTTTCTAAATTATTTTTCTTAAATCCTAAATCTACTTTACTATTTAAAACTGAAGTTGTTGAACCGGAGTCGATTAAACACTTCAATCTATTTCTACCTATAGTTAGTTCTACTATTGGTAGCTTCTCCCCCGGGCATATGGTCTACTTCCATGGGCACAGGCCTTTGACTTCTATTGCTATTCCTACTCTGTTGTGAATAGCTATTTCGTGATGCTTGTTGTGGGTTAATATTATTATTATTCATTCTACTATTATTTCCCCAAAAACATTGTTGCGTTGGAAAAGAAGGCTGAGGATTACTAGCATGTACCCTATTGTTTGAATCGTAATTATTTTGTGAGGGGTAATAACGCTGCCCATAGTTACTATATTTATTTTTAGTTTGCTGGATTAATCCAGTATCCTCTAAGCAATAAAAAGCTTTAATATCCCTACTCAAAATTATGGAGGACAAATGAGGACTAATTCCGTTTAAGAAGGTTTTTAGAAAACATGCCTCGTTGGCTCCCGGTGAAAAGGCTATGGGTTTCTCACTATCAAATTCGTACTTAATATTAGCTTTATCTAAAATATCTCTTAATTTTACAAATTATTCACTTACATTGTAGTGCTTAACGTTGATTGCCTGGTGGTACAGACTCCTGTAGCTCTCCTTTACCCCGAAGTTCCGGAGGAGTTCCTCCTTTACGTCGTCCCACATCGGTGTGCTTCCTAAAGGTCGGACTGCCTTCAGGGCGTCTCCATTTATTTTCGTTAGTACGTAGCGTTGAATAACAAATTCCTTTAACGATGGGTTATCGCTAAAGAGGCGGAGTATGGCATCCAGGATAGGTCGTAACCATCACTTCCGTTGAATGGCCTTATTCTCGAAGCTTCCTTCAGGAGCTCGGAGCTGTTAATAGTTGCTATGGTGATGTTCGAATTTTCTTCGTTTTTTTTTTTTTATAAAAACTGTTTTAAGGTCTCGGAAACGCCTTATTTTTATTTTTAAAATTGATTTTTTTTTGTTTTATGTGTGGATTTTCTTCGAAAAATCCGAGCGACCCGTTTGACCAATCTTAAGATTATGTCAGACGTTTACCGGCTGCGCCAATTACGAAACAATTTTAGACGACCGGCTCTTTAGAGTGTCAGAATAAATGTGTCTTCTTATCTACCAGACTATCTTCAGACCATCTGTGTTTGCTGTTGTTCTTGTGTTAGCATGGGATGTAACTCGCGTGCTTGGCTGGCGTTTTTCGACGACCCGTTCCTGTGCGAGTGCAAAATACTTTTGTCTTAGAGAGGACGCAGGGGATCTATTCAACTACTTACTCTTAGCAATGTTCATCTTGCCGAATAGAATAGTCAAATAGGACAATCACCATTAAAGTTACAAATGTGAACGGACACAAGTTCTCAAAGTTGTATTTAGTTGAGTCTGGTGAATGGAACTCAACAAATATGTGATAGGCTGAAAGCAATTTTTCGATTTGTAGAGATGTTTTGATCTATGATATAGAGTTTTATGTAACACAACGGACCAAATTTCTAAGCTATACAAGTGAGATCCCTATTAGGATCGATTTCTCAACCTAACCTAATCTATTCAAAAATGAAAATAAAAAATAAAAAAAATTTTCTAAATTAAGAAAGGTCACAAATGCTCTTTATATTAATAAGAAGTAAAGAAGGGCAAAGTTCGGGCCTAACAGAACATTTAATTCTCTTGCAGCTTGCAATGATCAATCACAGTCGGAGAAATGCTTAACAGAGCTCTCCGACTTACCAGAGCAAAACCATTGATTATAGCGACCCTCCAATTTTTCGAGACCTTTTCAGAGTACGATTTGTCCTTTGCTCCAAAATATGCCTCAAATTCAGCAATTACCTCTACATTCAATGAAAATTTCTTCCCAGCGAGTATTCTTTTGAGATCTGAGGAGCGAAAATTGTCGCTAAGGTCCAGATCTTAGGGATACGTTGGATGCGGATGCAATTTGAAACCCAATTCATCGATTTTTGCCATCGTCTTCACTGACTTGTGACACCGCAAATTCTTTTAGCGAAACAGTTCTTTGCTTTTAACACGGCCATAACCTCGCAAGCCGACTGTTGCGTTTTTCTACGCTTTGGAGCGGGACTTCAACGTATGAAGTCCATTCAGATGACTGTCGTGGAGTGAAATTATGGAGCCATGCCTCATTCATTGACACATATCAACGCAAGTGTCTAATTTATTACTCTTGAACCTTTCCAAACACTGTTTCTAATCAAAAACTCGTCATTGTTTTTAGCCAAAAGTGAGCTCGCGTGGCATCAATTTTGCACAAATATTCGTGAGTGATATGACATACACTTCAGTTGATATTTTTAAGGTGCCTGCTATCTCGAACAACCTCATTTTACAGTCATACAAAATTATTTTGTGGACATTTTTGATATTTGCGTCGGCAAAACTCTCCTTTGGGCAAGCACTGCGCTCACCACTAGTTGTGGTTTTTTATAGGTTTTAATTTAATGACGTTTTGTAGGCTAGGTAGTGGTACGATTACGTGCATCTACGAACTCGTCCTTCCTTTTTTGCCTAGGAATAAATGTACCAAGTTTCATTTACTCAAGTTACGGCTTAAAAAGTAAACCAAAAAATGTTATTTGTTTACTTCCCTGCATTTTGACGCTTCATTCACCACAATCTTTGCTATCTCGAGCTCACTTTTTAGGAAACTTCGTGACCGCACAAAGTCTGCGACTATTCGCGAAAGGCTTGGCACATTTTAACTCTTCGCCGACTTCACACCGTTCATAGTTTATATATTTTATTAAAGCATGCGAAACTTTTTGCCGAAAGGTTCCATCTCTCTCCCGTACAGATTTCCCTCTGCCCTGTCTTAATCTTGCTTGCTGATTACTCACAATTAAAACGCGGCAATTTAAAATATAGAAAAATCCATATTCTTCGTGCCAATTTGATTTTGACCCATTTATTTTTGATTAGTGCGCAGCCAGGCGCAGCGCAGTCGGCACCAACAGGCGACTCGTTGCAGCAATGGTTGTTAAGTCGTGTGGAATAAGCCCTCCTAACAGCGCAATGGCCAAATATTTGCTTGAGTAACTTTGCTTGGCTGCCTGCAAGTGTACGCTGACTGTTTACGCATCCTGCTCACCACCACGCTTAAACTCCCAAAAGTATGCCTTTTACAATCACTTGTAGCATCTGGCGTTTACGTTGCGACTAGGAGCTCATCAATTTATTAAAGTAATCGCAGCAATTAGTACACAAATAAGCACTTAGCTACGAGTATCTGAGCTATACCACCAGAAATTATACTCTATTTGATGGCAAATTGCAATATCAGTAGGAAGTTGCAATAATTCAACAATAAACAATTGCAAGAACCCTATCACCGGCACATCAGAAGCGGCACTTGAAATTCAACCGCCAACGCGAACGTGGCCTCCCGTGCGATAATATCTTTCATGTCAATAAACTTTGTAGACTTTAATTTTAAGTTTTTAAATAAACAAAACCATTCTGTGAAAATAATAAGTTTCCCTCTCACAATTATTTAATCTGCTTCCTAGGTAATTGATTTTATAAATCAGAGAGAAGTCTCAACAAGCGCCGAACTGTAAGATAATAATCATCAAGCTTGCCTACGAGCGCACCTTGCAACGCCAGCGCCTTCTTGTTAAGGGGAACCGAAGTTGTTGTAGGTATACGTAGATTTGAGTGCAAAGCAAAGCAGGTCGCTGACTTTTCGATAATCTTACTCATATATGTTCAGAAGTAAAATTAACAAATGTCAGATGGGTTTGGTTAAAAAAGTTATATCAATACCACTTATCATTATTTGTGCATATTTTTCACGGATGAACTTAAATAAACAAAAACAATCTTTTGAAACATCATTACAGTGTATTTGGTGGCTCAAAAAACAACATTGAGTTTGAATACCACAACCTTATCTTAGAACAAACAATTGCTATATATAAGCAATTGCATCTAATATATATATAAACAAACCTAATAATATAATTTTCTCTTAACAAACTATCAACTAGTAATAAGTAAACATATTAGTTAGTTTAGAAGTAAGTTATTTAGTCTTAAATTGATTTCATACAGTTCTTTTGACTCATTTTTTAAATAAAAACTTTTAATATATACAATAGGGTGTCCGTTATTTACCAAATTGATTTTTTTGACGAAAAACTTTCAGAAAATAAAATATCAGACCATTTAATTTTCATAATAAACCTTGCCCCAAACACGATACATTTCCCATTGAAATTACATGGGATTTTGCCACTTTTTACGAATCTTTTTTTTCTCTGGAACTTTCTCGTTTGTAGGAATAAAAAAGTCATGCTCTTGTACAGAATTGAATGCTCTACAAAAAAAGTTTGGACAATTTTTCGATGTACTCACTCCTTTAAAAGTTATTCAAAGTTAAAGTTAACTTCTGATTAATTTCTGGAATTTTCAAACTTTTACGGCAAATTAAATTTTTTTTGTAAAATTCAATTGTTTATTCTAAAAAATTTAATTTCTCTGATGTTACGGCAGAAACACTCTGAAACATGAAGAGTAATTAATCACATGTTGTTAACGATTAATAATAAGTTGATTTAATTTATATGAGCTATACTGTGCAATTTGGCATCAGCATTATCCAGGTACACGCTGCCCTATCTGGCATCACCATGATCAGGTGACTCATTTTTGTGTCGGCATTTCTGCCGTTGTTTGGGTCAGACCATTGTACAGTATACAAAAACAACTAGAAGCACAATTATCAGGTGACGCGTTTTAGCTTGGCAAATCAAAAAAAAAATATTCAAATGTAACTAAGGAATGTTTAATAAAGGAAATCTGATGTACTCAAATGGTTTAAATTTGATTTGATTTGCAAATTTTTCTTATTTTCTATCTTATCTTGTAGAACTTAATAAGACAAGACAATAAAGCGGATTTGATTTTTTGAAACCTGTTAAGCCATGTAACCCGTTAACCGAGTTTTATGAAATTTCGAAAATCATCGTTTTTACTCTGTTCTAGATAAGAATCAGAGTAGAGCCGGATTTATGACCAACAAAAAATTATATTTTTTTAGAATAAACAATTGAATTTTACAAAAAAAATCAATTTGCCGTAGAAGTTCGAAAATTCTAGAAATTACCCAGAAGTTAACTTTAACTTTGAATAACTTTTAAAGGAGTGAGTATATCGAAAAATTTTCCAGACTTTTTTTGTAGAGCTTTCAATTCAGTACAAGAATATGACTTTTTTATTCCTACAAACGAGAAAGTTCCAAAGAAAAAAAAATATTCGTAAAAAGTGGCAAAATCCCATGTAATTTCAATGGGAAATGTATCGTGTTTGGGGCAAGGTTTATTATGAAAATTAAGCGCTTTTTATGGTCTGATATTTTTTTTAGATGGAAAACTAAAAGTTTAGGGGGCGTCTCGTCAAAAATAATCAATTTGGTAAATAACGGATACTCTAATATACAAGCGCTTGATGGTTATTTTCATACAGTTCGGCTTGTATTTAGGTAAAAATAAAAATTTAATAAGAAATTATATTTCTTGTTGGTGGAAACTTATTTGTAATTTTTTTTTAAGTTTTTATACTCTGAACAGGGTATATTAAATTTGCCACGAAGTTTGTAACACCTAGCCGGAAACGTCGGAGACTCTATAAAGTATATATTTTAATGACCAGCATGACGAGCTGAGTCGATTTACACATGTCCTTCGGTCCGAATATTCGCAAACTTTTCCCTCGGTTTTTGAGTTATCGATCTAAAATTTTGCATACGTTCTATCCTTCCCAGGAAGAAGTTAATTGGTTGGAACCGCCGATGTCGAACCACTGTAGTATATCCCTGTCATGCAGACTGAACGATCGGAAATCAGTGCAGTTATGGAAAGCTGTTTTCATTGACTAGACAAATTCAAGAAATTTTGAATTGGGTATTGTCCAAGAGAACGGCACAATCGCCCAGAAATTGTTCAGATCGAGTTAATGTAGGCTATAGCTGTACAAACTGACCGATCACAGTTCTTGTAAGGAATCCTTTGTATACATTATGGGTATTACAGGTTCGACCGAAGTTAATGCTTTACCATATTATCTTGTGCGCAAAAATAGTAAGACTTTTTAATTTAAAAACCATTTTTTTTTATTCGGTACAACTGTAAATGACATTTGTGTCAAATGCTGAAGTACATAAAGTGAGTGAAATTACTCAATAAAGAAGTTCTATTAAATTTTTGGGCCTTCGGTGATAATAATTTATCGCGAGCAAGTGTTTCTGTCTAGTACAAATTATTCAATGAGGGCCGTCAACATCAACTGATGATCAACACGTCAATAAAATAAAAAAAATTGTTGCTTGAGAATCGAGGATTAACAGTTAGAGATCTTATTGTCATCGGTGGAATAACGGAAGGATCAGTGACACTTATTTGGAAAGATTTTTTGTGCCTAAGAACGATTTGTCCCAAAATCGCTAAATTTTTTCGAAATAACAGCGTCGCGTTAACGTCTTTAAAACAAAATGCTTTGCGACTAGGAGGACACCGTGAAATTTATTATTACCGGCTATGAGTCTTGCACCTTTGTGTTTACGATACAGAAGCAAACGATCAGTCGGCCGAATATCGTGGCAAAAGTGAGTCGAAGCCGAAAAAACGACGTCAATAAGGTATACTATTTGAGTGTTATCTGTCGTTTGCGGAAAACTCTTCGTAAAAATAGACCAAAACTATGGGCCGACAACACTTGGTTTGCATTGATTTTCCATGAGCTTTTCGCCAAATTTCTAAACAATATCTTGTCGAAACCACCGTATTCGCCTGATATTGCTCCGTGTGACTTCTGGCTATTCAGCAAACTTAAATGAATGCTCCTGGGAAACCATTTGAAGTCAAAAGAAGATATTAAACATTAATCGACAAGCGCCTTGAAGGCTATTTCGGAAATTGACTTTAACAACTATTTCAAGGATTGAAAAAACGTTAGCGTAAGTTCATTGAGGCCAAGGAGGATTACTTAGATGGAACGACAGAGATTTTGAAGAATAAATTAAGAGTTTTAAAATTATGAACAAAGTTTTACTATTTTTTCTCATAGTAGTATATTATATATATACGGCTATAGCCGCGTAAGGGTGTCTACGCCAGTAAAAAAGAAGTAGTTCCTATACACGTTTAGATATTTTAGCATATTTAGATGATATTAAACACTTTCTTTGTGGGTTTTGAAATGTAAATTATGTGTGTCTACAACTATTCCTTATCTAATTGAGCTTTTGCAAGCTTTCCTGTCTTACATACATAAAACCAATCTTGCGATTAAAACCCAAAAATTAAAGAATCTACTCTAGTCCTTCTATTGCCCTGCTCTAATAAGGAACTCATTATTGCTTTTGAAGAAATCTGATACATAAATCTGATTTTAAAATGTTTGATTGGTGTACCTCTGACATATTTTCGTTGCATAAAATTTCAAAAGTCTTCTAATGGTTGACAAGCACTGAAATGGCTACTAATTTAGAAATCACATGATTAAAGAATGCTTTTAAAAATCAAATTTGCGTGGGAGATGAAAAGATGGCTGTGATCACCGCTAAAATCATGAACGTCTGAAAGAATGACAAGCACATCACAACACTTTTATTTGACGAATTTCTTACCAGTTTTCACAAAGCTTTTAGATTTTCCCCACCCCGCAAAGTCTCAAGGCTTATTGATTGCGGTGCAAACTGTTCGTAACGATAACACTTTGCAATTTCGGTTAAATGTTGTCTAAAATTATTTGTTATGATTTCTGAAAAATTTCAAGCAGAACCTTAACTTTCTATTACACGCGCCATTGAGCAGCGCAGCGAAAAGCCATCTCAAGTAATCCGCACAGGAGGCAAATAAAGAAATTGCACGAAAAGAAAAGTGAAATAAATGAAAGCAGTTGAGTTTGAAAATTTGCAAAAAATATATCCAAACAGGCAACAACGGAGCCAAAAGCGTTATGCGGAGGCAGACATCAGATTATGAGCAGAAGCTTTTTAGCTTTATTTCGTTCAACTGCAAAGCTTTCTTATGTCGAATAAATTTTATCCTTTTGTATGAAAGTGCCATTTTTAAATTCTGTTCTAATTTTTATAGTTTTTTGAGCAGTTCAAGCAATCAGGAGTAAGCAGTAGATACCTGGACGAACGGAAATACTAAATCAAGTAAGTCACACTATAAAGTCAAATAGTGAGAGTTTAATTACTGAAAGGTGTGTTGCATTTATTTGATTCCTAAAAGCCAAAATGCCTAAAACACTAAGACTTTTTAACTTGCTTAAAAGAAATAATTTTTCTTAAACAATATTTTTTATTTTTCCATTTCTTCTCAGCTTTTTACCACCTTCCTGCTCTTCACTTAGTCGCTGTTGAAAAAGTTGTGTAAATAAATAAATTATTTTATTTTATAGCCTACTTTTTGCCAATGCTTAAATTGTTTCAACGTAATTCAGTATGAAACCAGAGGCTTCAATTTTTAATTGCTTTATTAAATTTAGTGCAACTGACAGCCACTGACAAGAATTGAATTAGAAATAAAAAAAAATTGAAAAAAAATTGATGGAATGATTAGTAAAAAACAATTTTGTTACTTTTTACCTAAACGACCTTCACATAAATTTACTGATTTTCAGCTTATGATTATAATGACTTCATATTTTATGTTTTAAAAATTTCAAAAAAGCTGGTTTTAATGTAGGGATTCTTTAGCGCCTAAATATATGTATAGTATACTTCTCATTGCATTCATATTGTCTGATTAGCTATAGCAAGTAATTTTTTATACGAATTTTTCCAGACATAAAACGTTTTTTTAACGCGCCGGTTTTAGTGAAATACTACTTTGTGTGTATTAGACAGTTGTTATTTGATTTATACTCGGCTTGGATTGTTGGATCTGTAATATAACCATCAACAGGCTTATACCGGAAAAAGTTTCCAAATTGTGAGGATTTGTTACTAAACTAATGGTTCGGATCGCTGAGTTCTAAATTCGGTCGATATAATTGCCCAGCATAGTTGGTCAACCGAACGAAAAATATTCGGTTTCGCATCACATTTACTCTAGTCGATAAAGCGCAAACTCAGAGACGCCTTTAAGCGCGCCAAAAGGGATCTGGAGCGGAGTGCTGAAGAAGATACGAATGAGGCTGTGCGGCCTGAACATGCAACAGTTTGTTCCTGTATCCATCTGCTTTAAGCAAGATTTTGATGAAGGATATTTGATTTGCGAGCTCACAAAATTCAACTCATGCAAGAATTCAAGTCGAAATACCACCAAGCGCGTCGCACGTTCGGTGAATGGGCTCAAAATAAGATGACCACCGATTCTGATTTTCACAAGAACAATTTGTTCAGCGCTGATACTCATTTTTGATTAAATGGATATGTTGATAAACAACTTTTTCGCATATGCAGTGATGATAGTCCCCAAGCCAAAGTTGGGACGCCGTTATATCCTAAAAATGAGTTTTATGGGCAGAGGGAATTGTGAGTCTATTCTTGTATTTTTTCGAAAATGAGGCCGACCACTACGTTAAGGTCAATGGTTCTATATATAAACTATATACTTTTCCGTGCCTAAATTGGTAAATATTGATGTGGGCGACTACTGGTTTCAACAGAACGGCGCACAGCCAAAGAAATAATCAATTTATTGAAAAAAAATTGGTGAACGCTTAATCTCGCGTCGTGGCTTGGCCTTCAAGATCATGTGATTTGCAAAAACAAATTACTAAAAATCACACTGATATGCCATACTTAGCACTTTTTAAGCTGCCACGTGCCAGCGGCCAACGGTCAGCATTTCACAGAACTCACAAATAGTCAGATTTATAAATATAGACATTTATTAAACAGGGATTTTTACGGATGACCACATCAACATTTTATTGGCGTTTCTGTAAATGTCGCATGCGATGTAAGCAATTGAGTTATCAGGTGTGTGGCATTTCATTGAGATACATTGAAATTGATTTTGTTGTATTTGGTATTTGGAGAAGCGATTTCAGTTTCATTGCCCACGCACGTTTCGGCTTTGCAGTATAAAGTCGCTTAAGTGCCTATTTTTAGGATCGCAGCAAATTGAATTGGTCTGTATATTAGTTGGATGGCTAAAGGGTGACAGCATGAGACGGCGCATATTCGGGCCGAACACGTCGAATACGGTGCACCAAACACTTCAAAATTCCAAGGTAGAATACCACATTAACGTTTTGGAAGTTAGTTGCGTTTTGGCCGGGTGGAACAAATTCTTTGTGGACAATGCCCTTGGAATCATAAAAACAAATCAGCATTGTCTTCACTTTTGACTTGTACATGCGCGATCCACCACATATTGCAGACGAACATCCCTAGTTGTTGCGAGAAACGTGAGTGAGCCTTGCGCAGCATTACAAGTTTGCATGCCCAGCATTAACAATACAATCATATACACTTATAAAGCTGCTTTTTTTCTCGTCAGATATCGAGCAGCATTGACATAGTTTTATATTTCAATACCATTCTCTTCTATTTGAAATTTTAAGCTTTGAGTGAAAATTGTTTATCATTCAACTCAACCACAGTGTCAAATAATCAAATATTTTGTCTTAATCATAGCCATAAATATCACACAGAACATTTTTTTTGTTCCACAGCCTTCCTCTCTCTAGTAGTCGTCATAGCTCCGTATAATTTTTAACTGAAGAGATAAAGATCAAAGGTTCTTGTCACTTATGAATCTCGCTTTAACTGTATCTACTTTTTCCTACTTTCAACTTTAAGGACAGCATTCCTGATAGTCTTTTTTTCTAGGTAATCGATACTTTCAAACAATATACAGTCACATACAAGATTGCTACTGTATGAAAATTAATTGAAATTGAACCGAAAACCAAGCAAACACACACACACTCAGGGAAGCCGTGTGTTTTCTTATTTCGAATGGGGCTCAATTTACATTTAAAACATACTGTACGCCTCTTCAGGCACTTCAGTGCCGAGATGAGCAATACAAACAACACAATAAACATTCGCACAAACAAAAATTAAAGGTTCAATTTCGGTTGAAAATCCATACAAATTTGACTTGACGCCGGGCAGTTGGGTAGGCGTGGGCATTGGCCGCCCACAACTGGGTCAAAGCCAGCAAATACGAAGGCAGCTGAGATAAAAACAAAACAACAACAAGCAAACATAAAAGTTGATAAAATCGTAGGTTTATTTACGAGCGATCAGAGCGCAGCCACAAGATATGCCGTATGCAGTGAGTTGGCGGGTGACGTTGCGTTGTAGGCCCCACCGCGGTTGTTGGTCGTCTGTCAAGTTGGAGTCTGATATTAGTTGGGATAGCAATAGTTTAGAGAAGTGAGTCTTATATAATGCAATGTGGTTATTTTTTTTATATTTCTTTGTTTGCTTTAAAAGTATGCGCTCACTATAATTCTGGCAAAACATTTTTTTACAAATAATATTCAAAATTATTAGTAGAGCGCACTCTGATGTATGAGGTTAGCACAGTCAATAGATTTCCAGTTAGCTTCGGATTTAAATTTTGCAGGGTTGACAAATAATAAAAATTAGAAGAGAAGTAGATGAAACTGTTAAAGGAAACTTAAATTTTGTATGAAAAACCTTGATATTAAAAAATTTCCAATTTGCTTTCACAGGTGACTCAGTTCAGGGTTTAGAACGTAGACGTATTAGTAAGGGGCGATAATCCTGGTTGAGTCTAGTCCCGAAAAAGGTGTACCTGTAAAATATATCATAACAGTATAAAGGGTGATCCAAGCTCATGTGCCTTTTTCAAAGGCCTCTTTTTGACAAATCACGCGAAAGTCGTGTCAAACTGTCATGTTATTTTTGTTCAGTATTGTTTGGTATTTCATCATATAAAGAATTACGCCTAAATACCGTTTACAAATTATTAGATTTTCTTACGAATATTCACGCAAGCCATCACCCATATTGAAAAATTCATTTTTTGATAATTTTCGACCGAATAGAACATGTCTAGCACGCTGTGAAGGAAATATAGAAGCTGTAGCTGAGAGTGTACACGAAGACAGTCGATTCGACGCCGTTCACAGCAACTCGGACTAACGTATGGAACGTCTGATGGCGCATTTTAGGCAAAGATCTTAAATTGAAAGCATACAAAATACAGCTTAAGGAAGAATGGAAGCCGCTCGACCGTCCCAAGCAACATCGCGTTGCTCTATGGAAGATCTGAAGTTTTCGTGCCAAATTTTGTTCAGCGATGATATAAACAAGCAAAATTGTCAGATTTGAGACGAAGAGTAACCTCAAGAGATTCAAGAGCTTCCATTTCACCCAGCTAAAATAACGGTTTGGTGTAGCTTGTGGGCCGGTGGTCATCGGATGATGATTGTTGTCCGAAATTGAAGCTCGTGATCGTAATTAAGACGTCACCACTTTCCACACATTGCCTCAATCAATGCATTTATTGAGAAAATACTTCGGTGAGTAGATAATTTCACGTTTTGGACTGATCGATTGGACACCAAGATCATGTGAGAATAAATCAACGGATGGACCATCTGAGAAGTAGCAGCGGCTAAAGTTTGAAAGAGATAATCTTCAAAAAATAAATGCCAAAAAATATTGCATCGAATGATAATAAACCTTCGTCATTAAAATTGAAATTTCTGTGTGTTTTCTTTAAAAGTAGTAAACCTCGAAATTGATCAAATTTTACATTTAAACACATTCGCATATAATCATTTTTTAGTTAGATTATTTACGTATATAAATTCTGTCAAAGGACAAGAAAATCCAAGTAAAATTAGAATGAATAAATTTTCACAGAATGGAATTTAAAGTTTCTTTAAGAGTTTTTTCTTACGAAAATCTTATAAAATACTTTTCAAAATCAGTCATTATATCAATTATCTCGAAAGTATATTGATTGCACAGAGTGCGTAGTGATTTATGTGAGTACCTGCCTGCGAAAGCCTAATCTCACGGCGCTTTATATTTCCAGAAGCACGTAGATCAATACAATGCGTTGATCAGCACCAAAAAGCATAAATGCATTCAGCACTCATACCCTGGAAAACCAAAGCATGAATGCATTCCGCACCTTTACCTTGATTCCAATTGGTTCGGGTGATTAGGGACACCCTAGCCGCTTTGATCGGGTACGAGGCCGACCTAAAACCTCAGCCGTACTCTGGGTCCGACACCCCGCCGCAATGTGACTCCACATTGGACAAAATGTCCTGCCTGCATTTAGGTTCAAACCACAGCCACCACGAATCTCCCCAAAGAGCCAAACCCAAGGAGCAGATTGGAGTAAACTCCATGGGCTTAACTGCTCCCCGTGGTACCAGGTTATAGTCTCTGGTGAGATTTTGTAGCTTTCGCTACTGCCAGTTGAGCTCCTAAGATCTCAAATGACTGGTGACATTTGTCTCGCAACAAAATGTCATTGCATGCCAAGAATAAAAAATACAATGCATTACGGATATAATAATTTTTTACGATGAGTATTATAGCACTATATATGACTTGGCAAGCCCAGAATGACAGACACTGTGCATGTGGATTTTAGTCGCCTCTTACGACAGGAATGCCTTACCACGGGTATATTCTTATACCTGCAAGCAGGGACCCCTACCCGCAGGGGCAAATTGATAGCACAATTGTAGAATGTAATAGAGTAGAACACTTTTAACTGGTACTAAGAAAAGTAATAAATATTGCACTGCTGTGTTCCTTGATTTCCGCCAAGAATTTGACAATGTGGCGTATCTTGGCCTATTATTCAAATAAAGGGAAAACTAGCTGAGCCGGACTTGAGCCAGCTCGTTCTGGCGTGCCCTAAGGCAGTGTATTCGCTTCTGTGCTCTACATTCTTCAATCAATGACGGAAACCTATGCTGATGATATTGCACTGTTGGCATAAAGTGGTGAACCTACTATTGCTTCGAAAGAACTGCAGATGCAATTGAATGCTCTAGAACTGTGGCTCACCAAATGGAACATTGCTATTAGCATCCAACTGTCCGTAACAGTAGTATATACTCTCAATCACAAAAATTGCCCTCAAGTTGTTATCAACAAACACATGCGCAAAATATTTGGGGATTACAATTGATAAGAGGCACACTTGGAAAGATTACGTAAAAATAAAAATAACTCTGCTACGATTAATGTTGACGCAGCTATACTGGCTCCTTAGGCCAAGATGCTGCCTCAGTCTGACGAATAAGTCTCTAATTTATAAGGTAATACTTAGGCCGATCTGAATGTATAGAATTCAAATCTGGGGCAGTGTAGCGATTTCAAATTTAAAAGTAATTCGAACTTTTCAAAATAAAGTTTTGCGTTAGCAGACGTTACCTGATCTGTTTAGAGAATTCTGAAAATATACATTATTTGCGATTCAACTACTGGATAATAGTTTACAACGTGGAAGATTGAAAAGATACCACTTGCTAGACCTCCCCTTTCTATTCAATTAATGTTTAAAATTTTGCTTTATTTGTTTGTTTGGGTTTTTTTATTTACTTAATATCATACTACCATAATTCATAATCATTGTGTTTTCATCAAATTTAGTTATTTTTTTAATATTTAAAAAAATATAAATATATTGAAATTTACAAAAAAATAAAAAGTCTCTCTAAAATAGAAATATCTCAAAAACATTTCATTTGTGTCCTTGACATTTTATATGAGCTGGAACAACTTTTTTTTATTAAAATCCCAAAAATTATAACACAAACAAATTAATTATTATGCAACGGTCGCATATTCTTTGCCGACTGGTAAAAAGCGTCTGCGATAGCACTTTCGCATATTGATTAGGCAAATAAATTGAAAGGAGGTATTTGCCAGTAACTTAGATGGAGAGATTAAGCTTTCAACAAATGTTTATTCAAAAATTCAAATGTACACGATAGGCGTATTAATGTCTACATGCCGTCGATTTAGAACCTGGTAATAAATTATTATCAAGTCTAATTTAGCAATGGGCGAATATGAAACCAGCGATGCTGTGATACATTTTTTTTCTCAACAGTATATTTTCTATTTACTTAAGTACAAGAAATTATTATTTGAACGATGTTGCAAAAATTTAGTTAAGCGTTAATATATTGTATTGCATTTATTGTTAATAAAGGCACATATTCATTGCTTTTGGAACTCCTTAGAAAAATTAAAATTAAAAATTTCATAGTGGACTATTGCTAGAACCTACAGATTATTTTGAGAATGGTAACCAGCTGTACCGAATAAAAAATAATTAACTAGTGTCTAACACATACATATTTAATTATTTTGTGGCACTCCAATGCTGGCCTTAGGTTAGCACACATCGCTCAGCGAGTGCAAATATCAACATTTGAACAAGAACACAGGCGAGCTAACAGTTTCACTACTACTCAGCTACTACTGAAAAGCATAGTGTGTATTTAGGCAAAGTTTTCGCTCCATTCTCACTTTCGACGAAATTCACCATACGGGCATTGGGTAGTTATCTCTCAACATCTGTTGCTGCTTAAGAGCAATTTTTCTCTAATTTTGCTCTTTATATTTTCTCTGTTAAAATCGCCTTGTTCAAAATTGCATTCAATGCCCAGCGGCCAATGTCAATAACCTTAGGTGCCAAACAATAGCCTTTTTACTTGAATTGCAAACCACAAAGGGCATCGGAAGGCCTCTAAAGGTAGGCAAGATTTTTTTCGAAAATTGCAGCCGAAAGTATATCTTCTCCACGAGTTTAATTTTTAGTTTTATATAATAGAAAATTAAACTCAATCTTGAGTGTTGTTACAAAAGGGTAATGTACTAAAAATTTTCTTTCTCCACAACTCTCCACACATTTGCATAAATTATGCGTTTCTGCCACCCTACCGACATCATTATTCCCCGCAGCCACCAATTAATTGGAAATATATCAAAGCAGCTGCTCATCTCGGCTTCAAATTAAACAGACAGCTGTGTGTTGAGTTAATTACATTTTAATGGGTCACCACCGAAAGCTATTCTTGTTGTACTTGTTGTATTTATGTATTGCTGTAAATGCCAAATTGTATAACGCAACAATTTAATTGCGGTAATTTCATTACAACCACAACGACTGAGGATAATGCCACGAGAGTGCTTAGCTGTGGGAAGATTTGGTTTAATAAGAATTTGCATTTGTTAGCTATTTGAGTAAGTGTATAATTGAGATAAACTGAAGATTTGGAAATATGAATTTTAATCACTTAAATATTCAGAGTAAATATTCATTAAATTGGAAAAAATATTTTATGAGTTTTGAAATGCTTTTTGTCAATCAATTTTAGTTTATATTATAAAAAAAAATGGTTTTTGGGCAGACATTGTTACAAAAATATTAAAATTGCAGTGAAAATTTCGGGACATTTTTTTTCCAATAGTTGTAATCGAAAAAAATTCCTTTGTCCAAGTCTTTAAGAATTGTATCTTGCAGACCTGTGTAAAATTTCATGAAGATTAATCGAGTAGTTCTCGAAAAAACTTGCCAACTGACTTCAAAAACACAGTTTGGAGAAAACTCGTTTAAAGACAGCGCGCTTACTCGTAGTTTAGCTACCCTCGAGCGCACAAGTTCTTAAGGCTGTGTCTCCGAAACTATTACTCGGATCAACTTGAAAATTTGGGACAATATTGTAGGGATATTGTTGAATTTAATAAGATAATAACAGAAATCGATTTTTTGAAAATCGTAAACCCATGTAATCTCTTTACGTATTAGTTTATCTTTATTGTTTGAGAAACACAACTATTGAGTAGCTCTCAGCCGTTTTCAACTTTAAACTGCTTGTGAAGTAAACCAAATGTAGATGTAAATGTGAGTTTGAGCTCAAATTTTTCCTTGGGATTTCCTATTCATTAGCATATGCTATATTTCACATTATATTAAAGTAATACTATTAAAGTAACACTATGGTCAAGTTTCATTCACTTGCAGCTTAACTTTGAATTATGATTTGATTTCTGTTAGAGTTTGACTACAAATTACTTGCAAAGTTTGTTTGAATTAGGAAGCTTAGTTTTGGTATAATATTTAGCATGAGTTTTAAATATTGCCATAAGAAGCTTATGTTTTGATCCAACTTTAACTTCTGTAAAAACAGTCTACTCTCAGTATCCATTTCCGTTCGTTTCATTAAGTTTAAATTTGGATTTAATTGAGCTGAGGGGGACTTTATATTTATGTTGGTCATGAACTGAATTTTCAGTGGATCGAAGAGATAAAACAAATTTCACTGAAGGAGCTGAAGGTTTCGAGTATTGGAGAAATCGTTGGGATACTGGCACGTCCCCAAAACGCCATTAACCAAAAATCTATAAAGTACCACAACTAAGGACTAAATTAAGATATAAAACTACAATTTGGCACTGGGGATCGCAGTAGCGAAAGGCACCTGGGGCAAAAACTTATGAAAAAGTGGACGTGGCCCCGCCTTCTAATAAGTTTAATGTACATATCTTCTAAACAATTAAAACTACAAGTACAACAACCAAATTTGCTGAGTAAAAATATTATAAGAACTTCTATCGACAATATAAATGAAATCGGTTAAAAACTCACCCTAGACTCCATAAACTAACAAGCCTTATGTGCGTAAAAGAACTTCACTGGCTTTAAGCCATGGAAATTGCAAGAATATGAAATCTTCGGTAATACTCAAACTTAGCTATTCTTTACTTTTTCAATTTGGGTTTAGTTGTAGTAAGGACTGCTTTAAATCTGAATTTGTTCTTATTTGATTTTGTGTTTCATCTATGATCGTTTATGCCTTTTTCTAGTGGCTTATTGACTTCAGTTTGAATTTGGGATAGATCTTGAGTTATTCAGGATATTGTCAGTTATTTTGCCTTTATCTTCTTTACTAATTTTAAAACTTTTATACGTTTTGGCGTAGTTGGCTCTAACTTCATAAATAAGATTGAATAATGGCTAAATCTTCAATTGAAGCTTGAATTTTTTTTGAGCTTCTTTCTGTTTTAGTTCGTATTTGGACTGATAAATATGCTAACGTAAACACAGATATTTAAATGACTTTGACGAACTTTAAACTTCCAGGCCATTGCATCGCAAACCATACAGAATATAATTCAGTTTTCAACAAGAGAAAGATAAAACTAAATTTAGCTCTAATCAGTTCTGATTTTCATATCACTGCCACTGCACACTGCTCTTGAGAAATTAAATGATAATTTCTATGCACTGAAGAAATCCATGCAATCACTAGCACATTTAATTATACTATATATCTGTGTATCCAGGCCTCATTCCAGTAAACTGAGAGTAAACGAAAATTGAACTCCCTCCGCTGGCAACGAGCTTTTGTTCAACGAATCGTACTAATTCACAATTATTCTGTTATCTACAGAGATAAAGAGATCTTTACCTCCTCTCTCACTGGAAGTGAGAGAACAATTGCTAAACGTCAAAACCACCTAAACTTTGACAGTTGATCGAGTTCAGGAGGTTTTGACGTTTAGCAATTGGAAACGAGCGATGGCCAGATTGAAATCTTACCAAAAAAATATGTAAACGGAGGGATTAGTTGCATCGTTCTAGACCACTTATAAAAATGAAAATTAAATGAATTTGTGAAATTTAAAGGTATTTGATGAAAGGTTTTGTAATTTGAAGCATCATAGAATATTTTCAATGGAAAATGATTAAAAACATTTAATGATTGAGAGCTAACAAGCTTAAATCCTATTATTGGGTATTGAAAGGGCAAAAGTCAGTTGTTATAATATTCTTTAAAAAGATTTAAATAGTTTCTACATATAATAAACAACAACTATATAGTAGTCTTTATTCGTATTAAATGTTGGGTGTTTCAATTTAAATGCCCACAAATAATTATTTTTTTCAATCTGGCCATAATGGAAAACGTTATAAAAAACGCTAATTTTGGGGCGCTCTCACACTGGAATAAGTTTAACAACCCTTTATTCCTGGTTATCTATCTTGCGGCCTGTAGGCAATGGTATTTGACTACAAATTCCGCTAATGCAGCTGTTTTTCTATGCAGACTACACATACACGGACATATATAAACTCGCATATTGCTGCTTTTGCTCATTAACCTCGCCGCTGCTCGATTGTGCAAATTAGTGTCACTCGAAATGGTCATTTGCAATATGCCCACAGAACTGTGAGCTGCAGCTTTGCAACTGTTCTGTAGGAACAGTTAACTTCAATGTATATTTGTGTGCACTTGTGAATGCGCCTTTGGCAAATATGCATAGTTGTTCGGCCCGTGGCAGGAAAGCGGAAAAAATTGACACTCTAACTGTCCACCATTTGTGCTGCTGAATTTTTAATGTGCTCACCGGCTCGTATGAGCAATTCGGATTTATTCAGTTGACAAATTGATTACAGTTTATTTTGACAGATAATTAAACGAAAATAATACTCCACGTATCAATAAAAAACTGAAAATATTTTTGCAAAAATAGTACAATTGTAGCGTTGAACTGAGTGAGAAATGCAGTAAATATATAACTTCCTTTTTGACTGGAGAGTTGAGCATTTACAACCAAGTACTTATTTAGATATCAACATGTATTATTAAATGTGAGTTTTTCATTGAATTTCTATTTGAGTAGTTTAAACTCAAGTTCATTTTCAGTTGGAATTAAGTTTCAGTATAAATTGAGTTTGAGTTCGATTGAAGTTAATTTTGAGCTGAAATTAAGGTTGAGTATAAATTGAGTTAAATTCAAGTTGGTTTTGAGTTGAAATTCAGTTTGAGCATAAATTGAATTTGAGTTCGATTGAAATTGATTTTGTGTTAAAATTGAGTATAAATTGAGTTCAAGTTTAAGGAAAAGTTGAATTTGAGTTGAAATTGAGTTTAAGTATGAATAGTTGATTTTGAGCTGAGATTAAGTTTGAGTGTAAATTGAATTAAATTCAAGTTGGTTTTGAATTGAAATTGAGTTTTCATATAAATTGAGTTTGGGTTCGACTGAAGTAGATATAGAGTATAGATTTAGCTTGACTTCAATTAAATTTGAGTTTGTGATAAATTTTGGCATAAATTGAGCTAAATTCAAGTTGACTTTTAGTTGAAATGGAGTTAGAGTATAAATTGAGATCGAGCTTAAGTTCAAATTGAATATGAGTTGAAATAGAATTTGAGTTCGATTAAATTTGAGTTTGAGATGATTTCGGACTGGAGTTTACATTGCAGTTTTGAGTTTGAGCATTACATTGATTTTGAGTTCGAAATTGAGTCTCTGCTTGAGTGGAACTGAGCCAAGTATTCTAACAGTTTCGATTGCTTCTTTGGTAAGGCTTAAAAAATTAATTGCTAATGAAGAAATGTGAATTTAGAATTGAGCTTAAGTTTGCAAATGAGTTTCAGTTGTTTTAGCTGCATTTTAATCTTTTAAGAAAGTTTTCTAAATATTTAAAAATGAGTGCAAGTTAAAATTTGAGTTTATGTTTGAGTTTAAAAGTTTTTTAGTTTAATTTGAGTTTTTTAAGACAGTTTTTTAAATATTTGAATTAGAGTGAAAATCTAAATTTGAGATAAGCTTGAGTTTAGAATTTTGTTCTGCTAAATTTGAGTTTTTAAGAGAGCTTTTTAAATATTTAAATTTGAGTGCAACTCTAAATTTGAGTTTATGCTTGAGTTTAAAAGTATATGATGATATTTTAATTTCATTCTTAAGTTTGAGAGCGATTTTCAGTTTGAGTTTAAATTTGAGCAGAAATTAAAATTGAAATTCTTAGTTAAGCTTCTGGTTGAAGTTTATGCTCATCACTTTGTTTGAAAGTAAAATTTTATAAAAGCAGTAGAATAGAAATAGAAATGCTTAACTAAGACTATTAATTAAAGATCTAATTAGGATTTAGGAAATATAATAATTATGGTATAACTATTTACTTTCAAATTAGAGTAAAATAACACTGGCCTACACTCATTTTGTTGGCTAAGATTTTATACCTGATTTTGGATGTAATTTGTGAGTTGAAACGAGTCACATTTTCCATATCAGCTCATGTTTATAAGAAAGAAGAAAAAAACCATCTAGTAGCGGGAATGTGGTTCATCCTACCTACCATACCGACAACTGATACGCACAGAGCTGCACCAAACCAAAAATTTTTTTTTGTAGGTCAGTGTAATATATTACTTTAAACAAAAAAACACCCAAAAAATGCTTTTACAAAATTGTTGTGAAATGTGCAAAGTAACTCGCTACAACCCCCAATACTTCGCCCAAAAGTGAGCAACTCTTTAAAACATATTTTATCGAAAAATATTTTGAAACACATACCCCACAATTCTACTTAAACACAACAAATTAGTAATCAATTCAATCATTATTTACTTATATGTGACTAAAAGTCAAAATTCATGCTCAACCACAATCGACAACGCCTACCAGGCTACGTTGCATACTTTGTTGCGCTAATGCGTAGCAAATGTGTTTCTCGCACAGCGCCTACCAGTTTAGGCGAGACAAGGCGTTGCTGGAAGCGTTTGTGTTAATGATTTTGAATTGTTGTGCTATTGATTGCCATGCAAATGTGGCTACATTTTGTTGCCTGCCGCAGTAGCTGCCTGTACCTTTACGTGCTCATTGACTCTTATTTAAATTGCGTTGTTTGTTGGTTGTGTTTGTTCTTGTTTTAATCAATGTTGATTTCGAATTTGAGTATAACTACACAGGTCTCGAAAATTCAAGGACATCAAGTTGTTTTATAAAATGCAAAAAATTTATAAAAAAAATAACAAACTTGAAACCATAGATACGTAGGTATGCAAACCCAAAAAGAATTTTTTTTTGCGAAAATCGAATTATTTTGGATTATTTAATTTTTGTAGAAAACTGGATTTTTGAAAATTAATTTCAATTACATACATTATGAAAATTAATAAAAACGACATTCTTCTCACTTTAAGATGTATCTCGAGAGCTTTAATAGCTTGTGAGATAAATCACTTCAAAGTCAAAAAATATCCTTTTACAATTTTTATACTCTCGCAACGAAGTTGCTAAGGAGAGTATTATAGAGTAGTTCACATAACGGTTGTTTGTAAGTCCTAAAACTAAAAGAGTCAGTTATATATACAGAAGTGAGCAGGGTGACGAGTAGAGTTGAAATCCGGATGTCTGTCTGTCTGTCCGTCCGTCTGTCCGTGCAAGCTGTAACTTGAGTAAAAATTGAGATATCATTATGAAACTTGGTGCACGTATTTCTTGGCTCCATAAGAAGGTTAAGTTCGAAGATATGCAAAATCGGCCCACTGCCACGCCCACAAAATGGCGAAAACCGAAAACCTATAAAGTGTCATAACTAAGCCATAAATAAAGATATTAAAGTGAAATTTGGCACAAAGGATCGCATTAGGGAGAGACATGTTTGGACGCAATTTTTTTGGAAAAGTGGGCGTGGCCCCGCCCCCTACTAAGTTTTTTGTACATATCTCAGAAACTACTATAGCTATGTCAACCAAACTCTACAGAGTCGTTTCCTTCAGGCATTTCCATATACAGTTAAAAAATGGAAGAAATCGGATAATAACCACGCCCACCTCCTATACAACGGTTATGTTGAAAATCACTAAAAGTGCGTTAAGCGACTAACAAAAAACGTCAGAAACACTAAATTTTACGGAAGAAATGCCGAAAAGAAGCTGTACCCAGGCTTTTTTTTTTAAATTGAAAATGAGCGTGGCATCGCCCACATATGGACCAAAAACCATATCTCAGGAACTACTAGACCGATCTCAAAGAAATTCGGTATATAATATTTTCTTAACACCCTGATGTCATGTACGATAATGGGTGAAATCGGTTCACAACCACTCCTTCTTCTAATACAACGCTATTTTGAATTCCATCTGATGCCTTCTCTGTATAATATATAAATTAGGAAATGAAAATACAATTCAATACTCAAAGTATACAAATTGATCTAATCTAATTAATTTTACAGCAAATAAAAAAATATGTAAATGACGGATAATGAAATCTCGATTATCACTTTATCATGCGAGAGTATAAAATGTTCGGTGACACCCGAACTTAGCCCTTCCTTACTTGTTTTTGTTTAGTTCTCTGTATATGATATTGAAGCAACAATTTTTATAGCAAACTTTCTAAACCTAGAATGCTATGCTTCGCGTATTTCGACCCAAAATTTGAAGATCAGGTTACGGTTTGGGCACTTCATAAATTCTGCAACGAATTATTGAAGATCTTCGAAATTGGTTCAAGGGCAATAAAAACATCTTTCCGATATACGATTCATACGGTATGGCGCGAGCAATAAAACTATAGATTTGATTGTTATTTTTGTTCGCGTAATGTGAAAGGGTTTAATTTAAAAAGGAAGCGAACAAATTCATATCCCAATGTCATGCGTCTCATTCTCCATGGAACCAAAAAATCAATGAACGAGGTTCATGTTACATTGGAGGATATGGCAAGTGCTGTACTTTAAGCGATAGAAAGTAAAGTTTTGAATTTGGAAATAACAGCAGTGCAGAATTGTTTTCCCAGGCCGAATTAAATATTTTGATGAGAAACTTGAATCTACCTAAAAACGTTTCTGAGTTGCTTGGATAAAGACTCAAAAGCAGGAGTATAAATTGAAAAATTGTCTCATGGTTAAGATATTGTGATAAGCCGTTCACTTCCTACTTTGCCTAAGAGGACGACCTTCACGAATTCATCAAAGATTTCATAATATCCACCACAGGCGGATTTTCATAAATTTTTCGAAAGGAAGCCTTTAAGCACTTCTGAAGTTCTTAAATTTAGTTTTTGTACGTCACAGATGGTTGGTAAGTGTACAGTAATTTAAAACCTTTAGATATCTTTGGTTAAGTTAGATGACTAATCTCTTAGCCAGGCTGTTATGCACAGTCCCTCTTGAAGATAAAAATTACTTAAAGTACCTAAAATCAAAGTCACAAAAAACAAATTCTAACACCGGAGTAAATATTTAACTTTAAACAACTCTAAAACATCACTGAAAATACAATGTTATATCTAAAAATGTTTGCTGAGAAAGTGTGAATAAGATTCCCCAAATTCCTATTTCGACCCTGAACAAAATCCCCGATAACGTCGGCGGCATAATTACGCATTTTCCGCACGTGGTTGAATGTGGATCCTTCAGTTAACACTGAACATTTTGCTCAGAAATTGAGAGGCTCTTAATTTTATTTATACACTTTTTAGCCATTTCCAATCGTAGCCTCAAAAAGTTCACATTAAAGAGGAAGGTATTTTTATAATTAAAAAATAATTTGCTTAGTGTAACCTTTTTTATTGTTTTTTAACATTTTAGTTTCACTTCTGTGACTGCACTGCAAAGTAGGTAATTAAATATTCTTCGAGAACTATCTTGGTCGTGGGTACTTATAAAAAAAAAGAAACAATTTCACTTCCATTCCGATTCCGTTCAAGCAGTCTTGTAACCTTCGCGCTTACTCATTTCCCAGAAGCTGTTGTTGCTTAGTAACATTTATATCATTTAATTGCTACTCCCTTTTTAAAGTAAACACACCAAACAAAAACTTGTATAACAGTCTGTTGCATACTTGTGGGGACAGGACAAATATTTCGCCTTGTTTTACCTTTTGCGTGTTGCTTTTCAACTCCACCGCTTGCATTTACCACCCGCATCTCGGTGTCATTCCATTTCGAACCTTACAACATAAGTTTTCATTTATAAATGTCAAAACGGCAACCACCTCGGTGTAGTACCACAATGTTTCCAGCGGCGAGCTCCACTTAGCGCAGCATCTCAAATTCGTTGTTAACTCCTCTCTCTTTCATCTTCATCCTCTAAGCAATCAACACAGTTAAATGTTCCTGTATTTTCGTGTCACCTGTGTGTGTGAAAAGTTTTTAATAATGCGTACAACAAGCTGTCCTTCAAGCTGACCAACTCTTTCTTCCTCAATCCACCTTTCTTACCTCATAACCACCCCTTAACTTTCACAAACTGCACTTGCTTACACTAGATGCATAAGGTTTCACCATGAGTTGCGTGCAATGCGGTTGACTTGCAGTTTGCACCCAACTTTTTACTCTTGAATTTCAACTACTTCACGCATTACGTATACGCCCTGTCAACCTTGAGGGTTCATTCTTTGTGTAAATGGGTTTGTTTGAAAAAGTGATTATATGCGCTTGCTATTTTTTGTATTTATTGTTATTAACTACAACTTACAAACAACGAAAGCAAGGCCACTAAAGTCGAATAATGTAAGATATTTTTTTCAATTTTAATTTTTTTTAATTGAAAATTCGTGTACAAAACGTTCAAAAGTACACTCAGACTGTGTAACAAGATGAAATGTACCTTAATATTAGTATAGGGATAAAAAGAATAACACATTTTTGATAACTGTGTAGAAGAATGCTTATTCGAAGGAATAAGCAAAATAAAATTTTTTGGCGGTTTCTAAAAAAGAAAAAAATCGAGGCCACTGACTCCGAATTTCGGTAGTAAATTTTAATAATTTCGACTCGTTGTTGGATCGTATATCTTTCCATGATAAAATGGCAATCCTTACTAAAGAGAAATGTCGAAAGAGCGGCAAAAAATATGGCGCCTTTTGCTGTTCCTATCGGCCTAATTTTGCAGTGTCTCTATTGAAAAACCCAGTATTACTACAACTAATAACGTTACTTCTCAACTTAAACTATTTTGACACTTTTTCCATTTAAGTTCATCTAAAATTCATACCTTCAAATCAGAACTTCACAGCTTCCATGTTATTTAATTTGCGGTTGTTCCAAATTAGGTTACATAACTGATAAAGTAAATTTTGCGGTGGAAGAATGATGTTGTCACAGCCCGCATTGTAGAAGCGTTGGTTGCTTTTATCGAAGTATCAAAGGCTACTTTGCAGTTGTCATAGGCAACCAGTGGCAGTGTGGCGAGTAGCTACAATAACCACAGCCTTAGCAACAGCTTCAACAAGTAAATTTCACGCCTCGCCAAAACAACAGAAACAGCAACAAAGTTCTGATGACCAGCGACAGCCGGGCACAATAAGCTGTCGACCTTAACGATTGTTAAGCAAAAGTGAATGCGCCAACTGAGTACGATGCAGGCGAGCTGAGCATGTGCAGCGTTAACTAGTGAACGTTTTAACGGAGAATTTGAAAATGGTGACATATAATGTATACAGTTTGGTATCTTAAATCCAAATTTGGCTTAGCCCTCCCATTCTATGCATGATTCACAAACCTTATTTCGACTGAAAATCGGAAATAAACCCTAAAGTTCACTTTTTGTCATTTTGAAATGCTTCTGCACTGGTCATTTGGGCTGGATGTTTGGTTTTATAAAGTCTGTTAGAACAATAATAGTTCTACACTTCATTTCTATTATCATACCGTAAGATCAGCATTTCTTTCACATCTAATTCCCTATTTTCAGTTTATTAGTTATGAATGAATTGATAGCTGACTAACGCCCAGGTTTACTTCCAGTAAATAAAAGTATTGATAAATTTGACTAACTTTTATTAATTGGTTTTAGCACAGGCATGTTATACGAAATTTCATTATTTACACTGACGACCCTCTATTGGAATGTTTATTATCATCGAATTTTCGATGACTCATTCGAGCATTTCGGCTGGTAAATGGCGAATTACACTCGTGATGTTTTGTTCCAAGGCCTTAATCGAAGTGGGATTATTCGCACAGACCTTAGACTTTACATATCTCCACAGGAAAAAACCTAACGGTGTGATATTACACGATCTTGGTGGCCAATCGATCGGTTCAAAACGTGAAATTATCAGATAACCGAAGTGTTCTCTCATTAAATCCATTGATTAATTCGATGTGTAGGAAGTGGACCCGTCTTGTTGAAATCAAATGTCGTCGGGATCACGAGCTTCAATTTCGGGCATAAAATAATCGGTTATCATGGCGCGATAACGGTCGTCATTGACGGTTACCTTCACACCGGCAGTATTTTTGAAGAATTATGAATCGATGGGGACACCGGCCCACAAACCACAACAAAACGATCTTGTTCTGCATGGAATGGCAGATCTTGAAACTCTTCAGGTTGCTTTTCATCCCAAATGTGGCAATTTTGCTTGTTTACGTACTCATTGAGCCAGAAATTGGTCTCATCGCTGAGCAAAATTTGGCTTGAAAGCGTCTGATCTTCTTGAAACTTTACAAGAGTTCATAGAGCTAAGCGATGTGGCTTACAATTTAAGATCTTAACGCAAAATACGCCAATCGACTCTTCACGATCTTCGTGTACACTCTCAGCTAGGGCTAGACGTGGTCTATTCGGTCGAATATTATCCAATAATGAATACTGTACGCTTAGTAAGCAGATTATTTAAGTTGAGTGGAGCTCGCGAAACACTTTCTTTACAGAACGTGAATTTTCCTAATAAAGTTGAACGATTTATAAACGTTGTTCAGACGTAAGTCTTTCCTCGAAAAAATTCCAAACAATACTGAAAACAAGTAAGGAGGAGCTAAGTTCGGGTGTCACCGAACATTTTATACTCTCGCATGATAAAGTGATAATCGAGATTTCATTATCCGTCATTTACATATTTTTCAAATACCGTATTTGTGTAAAGTTTTATTCCGCTATCATCATTGGTTCCTAATGTATACGAGTATATTATACAGAGAAGGCATCACATGGAATTCAAAATAGCGTTATATTGGAAGAAGGTGTGGTTGTGAACCGATTTCACCCATATTTCGTACATATCATCAGGGTGTTAAGAAAATATTATATACCGAATTTCATTGAAATCGGTGAAGTAGTTCCTGAGATATGGTTTTTGGTCCATAAGTGGGCGATGCCACACCCATTTTCAATTTAAAAAAAAGCCTGGGTGCAACTTCCTTCTGCCATTTCCTTCGTAAAATTTAGTGTTTCTGACGTTTTTTGTTAGTCGGTTAACGCAGTCTTAGTGATTTTCAATAACCTTTGTATGGAGGTGGGCGTGGTTATTATCCAATTTCTTCCATTTTTGAACTGTATATGGAAATGCCTGAAGGAAACGACTCTGTAGAGTTTGGTTGACATAGCTATAGTAGTTTCCGAGATATGTACAAAAAACTTAGTAGGGGGCGGGGCCACGCCCACTTTTCCAAAAAAATTGCGTCCAAATATGCCCCTCCTTAATGCGATCCTTTGTGCCAAATTTCACTTTAATATCTTTATTTATGGCTTAGTTATGACACTTTATAGGTTTTCGGTTTCGCCATTTTGTGGGCGTGGCAGTGGGCCGATTTTGCCCATCTTCGAACTTAACCTTCTTATGGAGCCAAGGAATACGTGTACCATGTTTCATCATGTTATCTCAATTGTTTCTCAAGTTACAGCTTGCACGGACGGACGGACGGACGGACGGACAGACGGACGGACGGACAGACAGACATCCGGATTTCAACTCTACTCGTCACCCTGATCACTTTGGTATATATAACCCTATATCTGACTCTTTTAGTTTTAGGACTTACAAACAACCGTTATGTGAACTACTCGTATAATACTCTCCTTAGCAACTTTGTTGAAAGAGTATAAAAAATAACATGGCAGCTTGACTTAAGAAAAACTAAACTTGTTATTGGACAAGTATAGAAAGGCTAAGTGCGGGTGCAACCGAACTTTTTATACTTTTGCAATTTTCCAGAATTAAAATGTAAAACTTATACATGCACTGGCCGACAAATTCAGCATAAGATTTGTTAGAAAAACGAAAGTAGCTCACATACAATCACCAATCATATGAAGCAAAGCCAGCCAGATGTTTGAAAATCCTAGTAATGGTCATAAGGGGGCTGGGTAAAGTTTTCGCTCAAATTTGTTCATTTCATGCACAAAGATAAACTGGCATGATTAAAACACGCTGTCCTAATTTCATAAAGATTAACTCAAATATTGGCTGATATATCCAGCATAAAGTCACCCAGATGTTCGAAAATCTTTATATTAGCTATATGAGGGCTCAGGGAAGTATTGTCCCTATTCGAGCAATTTTTGACATACAGACATACCACTGAATTGAGAAGGATTATCCTTGAATTTAAATTATATTTCTCACATATTGACAGATATTTTCCGTCAAAAGTCAACTATAGATATCGGGGTCCACATATTCGTTACCTACGGTCTTGAACAGTTTTTATTGGATTTAAACAATTTTTTGTCATTAGGTGGCACACAGTAAATACATTAAAGAAAGAGTTTTATCCCATAAAATTAATTGCTTCTTGATTTGGTCACTGGAAACTGAAACAAGCAAGTGGAATTTTTAATTGTGTTATATGAGAAGTAGGCGTGGTTGTAGTCCGATTTCGCCTACTTTCACACTTTAAGAAAAATTCAATTAATTTCACCGAAAAGTGGGCGGTGCCATGTCCATTGTCCAAATTTTACTACGGTCCCTATTAAGCCTTGTCATACCAACACGGCGAAAAAGTTTTACGTTTCTGGGGCATATAGTTATCGATTTATCGCACTTTCAATAGTTTTGAACACTAACATTATATGGGGAGTGAGCGGGGTTTTCATCCGATTTCATTCGTTTTCACACTATAGATAGGAATAATATTATAATATTGTAATATTCATGCTGGGCGAATTTGGTTGTTGCATCTTTATTAGTTTAGTAGATATAGACAATAAACATATTAAGGGGCGGGGCCGCGCCTACTTTTTCAAAAATTTGTATCCACAGATGCCCCATTGGTACTGCGATCCCTTGAGCCAAAGTACAGTTTTATATCCTAATTTAGCGCTTAGTTATGTCATATTATAGGTTTTCGGTTAATGGCGTGACGCTGGTCCGATTACGCCCATCTACGAACTCGAACTGTATTTTGTACTAAGAAACCTGCTTACCAAGTTTCATCAAGATATCTTAATCTTGACTCAAGTTACAGCTTGCACGGTCGGACGAGCAGACAGACAGTCAACTTTATTTCAACTTTTCTCGTCACCCTTTTCATTTATATATTATACCAGAGGACCCATCCACGCTTCACTGTGGCTGATACATAGAAATTTATCTAATTATAACTATTAGTTAATGTGATATTGAATTTTTGTGAAGCAACTTGTGTTAGTTTACAAAAAAATGGATCATAAAGCATTTCATGTGTTAGTAAAGCATTGCCTTTTGAGGGAAAATACTGCTGAATTTGTGCTCGGGGAAATCCACCGTTGAAAAGATATTTTCTGACCTAGAAACAGGCGAAATGAGTACCGAGGACAATGATGCTCTAAAGAGGCGAAAGCTCTATGCAAAGTGGGTGCTTCGCAAGTTCATAATCCAACAAAAACAACGAATAACTGATTCTGAGTAGTGTTTGAGTGCTCTTTAATTGTAATAAAACTGAATTTTTGCGTTGGTGTGTGACAATAGAAACATAGCTCCATCATTTCTAACTGGAGTCCAATCGACAGTCGTTATAGTCGACTGCACATGATGAACCTGTTCTCAGGCGTGGAAAGACGAAAAAGTCGCCTGAAAAGGTTATGACATCAGTCTTTTGGGATGCACGTGGTATAAGACATACTCAACAACTAATAACTGAGACAGTTGTAATCTATTTCACTGCGCATTTGGTTGCAGTTTTTATCTACTATTCCAAATACTAAGCAATTGTATTATTTTTGAGGAAGAATCTGTTTAAAATTCTACGCATATATTCAATTGTTTCCTACAAACATGAATTTTGAACAAATGCTTATGATTTGAAATAAAATTTTTGTATTTATGAGTTGTATTAAACTTTGACATAAAGAGATAAAAGGTATCCTATGTCCTTACCCTGGTTCTAAGCTACCTCTCCACCAAATTTCATCAAAATCCGTTCAGCCGTTTAGGAGTGAAAGAGTAACAGACAGACAGACAGAGTTACTTTCGCATTTATAATATTAATATGGATAACCAGAAATTAAACGGAACAGATATGCAAAAACTTGGAAGCTTAGCTAGAGGCTTAAAGCCTTCTGAAAAACAAGCTGAGAAAGCACGGAAATTACTTGAAATCACCACTAATGAAAGCAGCTGTAGTCACAGGGCAAAAAATTTAACCAAAAATTATAAGCAAACGCAACAAAATAAAATTTTGATTGTGCGCCAATCAAGCACTTCTTGGAATACCAAAAAATTGTGAACCTCAAACTCTGCAAGAAGTTCATGATAAGCGCATTACTTTTCAATTTGGGCACATATTTTTTCGCTCGAATCGTCAGGCATTTTTTTCGGCGCTATTTTAGGAGATTCTGATTACAAACAAAGAGCGACAATAAATGCCTGAAAATTGTGCGCTAAGACGTAGAATATGTATTTGACGCTTACTCACAGGCGTTATAATCGGTAGCAATCTTTTTTGGCTCCCCATCCCCTCATAATATATTCTAAACACACAGAAAAAAATCGTGTCGCAGCATACTTTAAGGCGTTCGCTCATTTCTTAAGAAAATTTTGCCATCATTTGGCAGCCTTTCCTTGGCACGCCTGCATTATCTGTCAAGCAGTCGCCGGTGTCATTTGGTAGCAAGGCTACTTGGCTTGCAGAAGAGTTAGAGCCTTAAACACCCACATTGCTTGTCAGTCACATCTGCTAACGTCAATATGCTTAACTATGCACTTCAGCATATTCGGCAGTTTCATCGGCGCTTTCAACAGTCATTTGTTGCCGCTGCTGGCCATCAGTTTTGGTAATGACAACTTCAAGTGGTCGCCAGCTGATGGTCTACAGCTTGGCTCTTTCTGCTTTGAACGAACACTTTGCTTAGTGGCACAGTGTGTCGGCATGTGAAATTAGTGAGAAAAATATTTGTTTTAAAAAATTAAAAAAAAAAAAATCAAGTTAGAAAATCTTGGGATTCGCAAATAATAACGTTTATTGCTCTAATATATATAATTTAGTTTCCTGGAGTAAAAAGCAGTAATTTTTACCAGATGTAATACTGTTAAGTCAACGTTTTTTCCAGCCCACGAAACACTTTTCATATTCACTTCATGGGATGGCCTTCAACTCCTTCAGAGAATTTTGCTTTAACTCTTCGATCAACTGAAAACAGGTTCTACGGAGCGGTAAGTTCAATTTGAGTAACTAGAAAATATCACTCGGATCCAAATCTGGTGAATACGGTGGTTGATCGGTAGAATGCATTGCGTTTTGCCTTTAAATTCGGTAACAATCGTGGCTTGATGCGATGGTGCATTAGCATTGTGTAAAATCCATGAATTGTTCTTCCACAATTCCGGCCGTTTTCGACGGATGTTCTCACGCAAATTCCTCAATATGGCCAAATGGATCTCCTTATTGGCCGTCTGTTCCACCGGAACAAATTCATGATGCACAAAACCACGAATATCGAAAAAAGCAATGACATCACCGTGATTTTTGAGCGGTTTGGCGAGATTTTTTGATTTCGGCTCGTTTTTCCCTCCATTCTGAAGATTGTTGACTAATTTTCAAGTCAAACTCATAAAGCTAAGCTTCAGGTTAGTTTTAATGCTCTCAATGAATGTGGAATCGGAATTCGTTCAAGCATGTCCAAAGACCGTAATTACACATGTCTTCAACGATCTCTCGACCGTCTTTAAAGGCTTTGTACCACGCACAGGCTTGTGTTTTTAATAAAACTGTATGACTGTAAGCATTTTCCATTATTCGCTACGATTCCGCACACGAAATTTGGTTAGAAGTTCAAAATTTGAGACAAATTCTTTCGATATTTTTGTCCATTGTAAAAATCGGAGCGCACTATTGAGGTGTACCGACTTAAGCAGCTGCTGTAACAAACAGGTTGACAGACCGCGCTCATGTTTGGCACAGTAATTGCGGACAGTGCTATAAACTTAGCAAAATAATTTTTTTTTCGATATTTATTACGCAGAAAATTTAAGTTTGGAACATATTCTGATGTTGCTGTACCACTTATGCTGCTCCAACATCAAACGCTGTTCGTGTTCCAAGTGGAGTTACTTGGCAAGTAACTTTAACAACTTCAGCCGTTGTTGGTAACATATCAAATTCTGCGTCACTCAAAGAAAATGGTACAAAGTCCACTGGTATTAACGCAAGGAAGTAGTAGCTTGATCTATAGTTGCAGCCGTTTGAATATTTTCCGTACTATATCCATAACTCATCATTTTTCTAGTTTTAGAAAACCTTATATTGGTATCTCGGCACGGTCTACTGTGCCGTAACCATGTGACCCCCGAAGAAGTGGTGTTTTTATCTCTAGTGGTTCCTGATCTCGCCCCCGTAGTAGGGCCACGCCTGGAATCACTTTGCAAATATCAATTTCCTGATCGATATCCATATTATTAGTATTAATATCCAAAATAGGACGCTTCTCAATGAAAAGAGAATTTCCTCTACCACTTGAATCGCTTTCACTATCAGGTCTGGGTCGTTTATTTGAACTTCTGTTATTGGCTGCGGCGGTTCCAGCATCGAAACCTCTTTTAATGTATTATAATAATATCAACCTTCTTTATATTCTTTATATATTTGCTTGAAAATTTCTGCGTTTTTTTTAAACCTTGATAATGTTTATGTCCACCTTTATCTGGTGTAACTTTTATATCAGCCCACGCTTGTGAAAAATGACGTTCTCTTGCAGCATATATTAATTGTGGAAATGTTTTTGTTTTATTTGACATACTTGGATATTGTACTCCAAAAATCGGTTCAAATCTATATTTTACAGATCTTCCTGCTACGTCAGCAATTTCCGCAAGACTACCATTATTTCTTCAATCTTCAAAAAAGTTATGTATAGCTTCTCTATCCGCTGCCCTTATATCTGCTTCAGATGTAGCTAGTTCATATTCCAAATAATGAGGAAGAGCATCAAAATCCACATCATCGACTGGTGGATCTGTTTTATATATTGTATTACCTGGTCCCAAATAATTATGTCCCGGCCACGTATAAACGTCTCTCTTGACTTTAAGTTTCATACTAAATTTTTTCAGGGTATCGGCCGTAGGCCTTGATCTAGCTGCCCCATGAGTAGGAAAACCCGTCAGCCAATCAGAAGCCATGTCGTCGTCGTCGTCTTCGTAAAAGGTGTTATAACTTTTACTAATAACAAGTGACTTTGATATAAATTATGCACTGAGAGAAATTTTTGCGTATTATTGACACAGATTTGACACAATTTTCATCATAACTTAAAAAAAGTTTTAGTAAACAAATTTTAGGTTTTTATGTGAACAATGTTGCTAAGGGTGATGTTGTTTGTAAGTCTATGTAAATAATGTCTGTTACTTTGTTCCGTCTGTCCGTCCGTCCGAATAAGCAACTTGAGTAAAAATTGAGATATCATGATGACTTTGTATATAAATTATGGCAAAATCGAGAGAAAACCGAAAACCTTAAAGTGTCATAACTATTATTGACACAGATTTGACACAATGTTTTTTGTCATAACTTTTGTATAAAAAACTTTAGTCAACAAAGTTACAGAGTCGTTTTTTCAGGTATTTCCATATACAGTTCAAAAATGAAAGAAATCGGATAATAACCACGCCCACCTCCCATACAAAGGTTATGTTGAAAATCACTAAAAATGCGTTAACCGACTAACAAAAAACGTCAGAAACACTCAATTTTACGGAAGAAGTGGCAGAAAGAAGCTACACCCAGGCTATTTTTAAAAATTGAAAATGGGCGTGGCGTCGCCCAACCAAACACCATATTCTAGGAACTATAGACCGATTTCAATGAAATTCGGTATATAATATTTTCTTAACACCTGATGACATGTACGAAATATGGGTGAAATCGGTTACAAATTCTTCCAATATAACGCTATTTTGAATTCCACCTGATGCCTTATCTGTATAGTACGAGTATATACATTAGGAACCAATGATGATAGCGGAATAAAACTTTACACAAATACGGTATTTGAAAAATATGTAAATGACGTATAATGAAATCTCGATTATCACTTTATCATGCGAGAGTATAAAATGTTCGGTGACACCCGAACTTAGATACTTCCTTACTTGTTTGTACTAAAATTGCCTTAATATAGTTTTAAAAAAAAATGGGAAATTTACCACTCAAAGTAGTGCAAAATAATTTTGACACAGTTTTCATCATAACTTGAAGAAAGTTTCAGTTTTTTGTGCAAAAATTTTCTTAATATATTTCCAAAGAAAATTGTTTATTTAGTACTCAAAGTTGAATAAAATAATTTTGACCCAGTTTTTATCATAACTACAAAATTTTTAGTGCAAATATTTTAGAACAGTTTCTTTGTACTAAAATTTTTTAGTATATTTTTCAAACCAAATTAGAAATTAAGTACACAAAGTTGTTTAAGCTAAGGTACTAAAACCATTGTTAATATATTTTTATCTACTTAGCATTAAAAATGTATTTGCACAATTTTTAGTATCCCTTATTATTAACTAAAATTATCTACACACATTTTTTAAGTATGTTGTATGATTCATGGTTTTGGTACCAAAACTGTTTTCAATATTAACTGCTTAGCTTAAAAGCCTTTATTTTTTTAACACATATGTATTTTCTTTTATTAAACTTTAGCTTTTATTTTCAAATTGAATGCTTTGAAATGAATGCGAAAGTTGTCGATGGTATGTCTATTATCTTCAATATTCAACGAGTAAAACGCTGTAAAATTTTATTTTGCGCAAGAAAATTAAATTTGCTCTTAACACAGTGTAAATCCTTTTAACACTTACACACACACACACATACAATTTTCAGTGGAGTTCAATCGATAGTGTCCATTTTCCACTTCATTGACATTTTTGCACACTTTTATAATGGTTCGAGTGAACACATGCACACATACTTTTACAAAACGCACTTACACATACTTATGAAAGGGCATATTAATGAATAAAGTGAGATGTCTATATGTATGTATGCGGTGTGTATGTATGTGTAGAGGCCTTAACCATTCAATGTACGTTTTATAAATAATTTGCATGTTGCCAACAACAAGGCAAATGTAAGCAAACACATACCAATAACAAGTTGTAAGTACATACTTCCACACATCTCTATACCCTCGTTGGTGCTCGCTCCGCTACTAATTTGTTTGTGCAGAACACTTGAGTGGGCAGTAAAATTTTCAATTTACATTTTTAGAAGATAAGTACTAGATGGATAAGTTTTTATATCATTTATATTTTTGTACAGATAAATAGGCCGAAATGTATTATTGAGAGCCTAGTTTTAAATTTTTTCAATTGGAAAATAAAAATTTCTTGACCACCTTGATATAATTTCAGCATTTACTTACCTTTGAATACACTTAGAAAAATATTTAATTTTAAATTAAATTTTAACTTCAATTTTTTTTATTCGCCAACAAATTTTTTTCAAGAATGGGTGAATTTTAGTACTAACGGGTAATCCAAGTAGAGGTACTTATTTCAAAATGCTTTTTTTGACAGATCAACTTAATTTTATTACGACAATTAATGTTTTGTAAAGAATGTGTTTTGCGTCTTTCCCTCAACTTATGGTCAATATAATGCACCTACTGAGCGTAGAATTTAGTATAACACCAACACCCATCTTCAGACCCAGCATCAACAACTGGATACTATTCAACTGAATAGACCACGTCCACCACATGAGGGTGTTCTCGAAGACCAAGGAGAGTCGAACCAAATTTTGTTCAGCAATGAGATCAATTTCTGGCTCAATGGATATATAAGCAAGAAAAATTGCCACATTTGGGACGAAGAGCAACCTGAAGAGATTAAAGAGCTGCCATTTCACTCAGAAAAAACAACGGTTTGGTGTGGTTTGTAGGCCGGTGGAATCATCGGTCCATATTTATTAAAAAATGGTGAGAACGTTACCGTAAATGGCGACAGTTATCGCGACATAATAACCGACTACTTGATGTCTGAAATTGAAGCTCGTGAGCCCCGCGACATTTGATTTCAATCTATTACCATTTACTCTCGGTTTTCAGACTTCTCTACTTTATTGTTAAATACTCTTCACCAAAATTCCATCAATAAATAATTTCTATTTACAATTCTGCAACTTATTGCAACTTGAACTTCTGAAAGTTTAACAATTTAAAAGCTAGTCAAGGTTGTGTATCTAGGGGACAGTCGTAATAGGCGAGCCCACTTGCATGCGCACATACATACATATTCACAAATGCTTTGCTGACATTTCGCCAAATTTACTCTTTCTTGTGGAAACGCACACCACCACCTTATAGCCTACACTAACAACGCATTTTGTCTGCAACATTTTAACTAGATGACATACAAACCCACAAACCGATATTGCATTTGCAATAAGGGATGCTGTGGCATATTTCGGCATTGTGTCGTTGCGATTTGCATGGCCAACTTGTAGCGTTTAAGGCATCCTTATATGCTATATGTGTGTTATATACACATATACAAGGTGAATTCCAAAGTAAACCGGATTTTTTGAATCAAGCGCCCCCTTTTGGCGCTATCTATATATCGACTGGTGCGTTAAAATCTGCTATTTTTATCGAGTGTCCAGTGAGAATTTCATGAAATTTCATTGATTAGAAGCGAAGTTATTGCGTTTTAAGTGCCGGTATGTTTGTGTTATCGGTGCGAAAATGAGCTTCGAACAAAGAGCCAACATTAAGTTTTGTTTTAAAATTGGTAAAGCCTTAGCCGAAACGTTTCAATTGACGAAACAAGTTTATGGCGATGATTGCCTATCCCGTAGCAGAGTGCACGAGGGGTTTCGACGTTTTCAAAGTGGTCGTGAGGACATAAATGACGATCAACATGCGGGCCAATCAAAATCCGTGATCACCGCAAATTCAATCGCAAATGTGCGTGAATTCGTCAAAAATCAGCAGAAATCATTTTGATCGAGCATTTGGGCTTAGGAAAGGTGTGTGCACGGTTTGTTCCGCACAAATTGACTGACGACCAAAAATTGCTCAGAATCCAACATTCGATCGACGTTTGTGATCAATAATTTGACTAAAAATCACATTTTAACCATTAACCACTCCCCGTATTCACCTGATGTGTCACCGTGCGACTTCTTCCTTTTCGGAAAAATGCATTTTCCCATGAGAGGAAAGCGTTATGCAGACGTAGGGGCTACTCAAAAGGCTTGCACCGGCATACTGGCATACCCATACCGACCAACGAGCTAAAACATTCGGATGCTTTTGGACCCTGAAAAATCTGTATTGAAGCAGAAGGAGACTGTTTTGAATAAAATAAATTGATTTTGCCGAAAAAACCATTTGTTCTGTTTTTTAAAAGTCCTGTTTTCTTTGAACTCTCCTTGTACTTATACTCCTATGAACGTACAATGTAGCCGCATAACCTAAAGCCCATGGAAATGGTAGTCCAGCGATTACCAGCAGCCCGTACTCTGCGTACATATATATACGTACAAACAATATTTTAAAAGCTTTCAACCATTTCCACGCTGAAAGGTCATCAATTTTATTTCCTCAAAACTGCTTAAAAGCTTCAGGTTGGGCTTTAAATATAATATTCTAAGCTTACCAACAAAAATTCGAGCATGGTCAATAAGCCAATTCCAATAACAACTCTCCTTAAAACAAGAAAATCTGATAAAAAGAGAACATATTTAGCGAGTTATTAAAGACAGTTTTATCAACCAACCAAATGACAAATGGTACTTCAAAGTAATTATTAGTGTTTAGTATACGCTTATCTCTCTGAAGTACACCAAGTTCATTCGTAGATTTTTGCGATGAGTGAAATTATGCAACACACAAGATCCATTAAATTTTGCAAAATCAAATTTCTACTGTTATAACTTTTGAAAAGTAAATTGCACTAAGTGCGTTCCAAAAAGTAATACTAAAAGGCTCACAATGTGCGCACAGACTGGATTCGGTAGAGGGCGTTCCTAGCTAACGAGCGAGCAGGTGGTCAGGTCAGTTGTCTCCGAGCACCTCGAAAGTCAGCACCAACATTTCTGCGAGTCGTGCAAGCCGAAAATTTAGCGTTCGTTGTAGCAGAAGTACACGATTAAATTCTATGCGAAACTCGGTAAACCTGCGACAGAGAATTTTGATGTGATCAAGCAGGCTTACCCAAATGTTGCTTTGGTAAGAAGTGATGTGTTTCGATGGCATCAGGCTTTTTTCGGGGCCAGAAGAGGTCGCCGATGAAGACCGGTCGCCAAAGTGAAAAAGATGAAGACAAACCGTCACGGCAAGTTTTATGAAGTCCTCAAGAGACTAAACAGTCCAAAAGACATCGCAGCCGAAAAGACAACGCCCCGGCTACCGCCTCAATGAATTTATTCCACCTGGACAAACCGTCACGGCAAAAGTTTTACGGACGTATAAATTAGCAAGAAGAGAATATAAATTTGTCCTCAAGAGACTCAAACAGGTTTAGTTGCTCCAACAAGACAAATCGCAGCCGATTGGAAGTTGCACAACTACGAAAAGCTAGCAAGGGCAAAGAGATCACTAGATCTCCGGCTAAATTCACCGTCTGGTGACTCAAATCAACTACACTTCCTGCGATTTCGCCCGGCCCCCGAACCAGTCTTACGAGATCACGAACACACTTATTGAGAGCGTTGCAGTGCTAGTTTCGCAAATCGAGTGCTGGTCATTTTTCTGAAGGAGGCAGAACTCCGGAGCAGCAGATCTACTGCTACCTTAATGGCTGCAACCTTAGCTTCGAAGATACTGCAATAGATAGGAAGTCTAAAGCTGGATTTGATAGAGAGCTTCTAACAGTAAACCCCTAAACCAACCTTTGCAAGCTTTGACCCATCCGTAAAAACGCTCACTGCCCCTTTCTTCCAACGGCGTCTTCCTATCTATAACTCTCAGGGCGGTATATGGGCAAAAAAAGAACCGCTGGCGTTCGGTTTAGCGACTCCATGAACTAAGTGATCGGGTGTGAAGCCAACTCGTGTGAGAATATCCGAGTGTTCAACTACGTGTTCTTTTAAGAACCCAGATTCTCTGAGTCTAATAACAACTTTCGCAGCCATACTTTCCGGCGATATCTACGGGCACTATGTGCAAGATGGCGTTTAGTGCCATGGTTGGAGTAGTTCCTAGTGTACACACATTCCGATGAGCGCCGTCCGTTGGACATCCTCGGGATTATTTGCAAGTGTGGTCTTTTGTAGAGCCCTCCACCACATGAAGACTCCATTGAACAAAATAAGCTTGACTACCACTTTCGGTAGATATTTCACATTCGCCGCTTGCAGATGGGAGATTTGTGGCAACGGTGTCACCGGGATTTTTTATCTTCTAATAAGTAAAACCGAATTGGCTTTAAATAGGTTGATGGCGATACCACTTTTGACCGCCCGATTACGACGTTGAGATACCCCTGCACCAACTCGTACACGGACACTCACAATCTTTCCGTTGACCATAAGAGCTACATCCTCTGCATAGGCAATCACAGCAGCCATGATCCTCAAGTTTTTTAAACAGGTCCTTAACGACCCGGATCCTAGAAAGAGGAAAGATAACTCCACCTTGTGGGGTACCCGTAGTCACATTTCGTGATTTAAACCCCAAGACCGACCAGAGCAATGGCTGCCTTTGACAGTACGTTGTGGAAAAACTCAATATCAAGGAATGTCCCAACAACGAAATCCTTAATCATAATGACAGTATCTACTGACTTACCTTTACAATAAACATGTTGAACTTTTGATATATAGTTCCTCGGAATGCGCCTTCTTATGTACATACCAGTTCATTAGTCTTTCCAGAGTTTTTAATAAGGAGGACTTTTTACTTACTTAGTTCTAAATCATTTTATGTGTTAATTTATGAGTTATACAACCCAAAAGTATGATACTAAAATGTTGTACTATAAATGTACATGTAGTAAAATTGCATACTAAAATTTTATATTAAAAAACTTGTAAAGATATATTAAGTAAAACGCACAAATTTTTAATAAGCTGTTTTAGAATATGTCTTTATTTTCAACACCTTAACAATTTTGCAACCTTTACAGTCTTCAATCAGCATTTAGGCATTTATAATACATATGCATACATGTAGATATTTATATAGTATATATAATAAATATATTCCGGATTAACATAAGAGAAACCAATAAAGTCATTCTCAGCTAAGTTCATCATAAATAATTTATCGGTTGGTGTTAAGCCCCAGTCAATATTCCCATAGAATGGATGTGTGGTAACCTCAGAGCGCGCATAGCATTCGGCACCCAAACGATTGTTTGGCTTCTTAGCAAGGAACTGCAAGGCAAAATATACTCTCTTAAGTGAGATCTTCTAGTGTCTTTATGTTGAAAGTTACTCACGCTAGTTAGCACATCCAAAGCCTCTTGAGAGAAGTGCTTCGGAAAGACTGCTTTCATATCTTTGATAAATTTGAAAGTGCTCTCCTCATCTTGAGCCTCGAAGGGATTTTGGCTCGCCAGCATCTCGTAAATCAAAACACAGAAAGAATACCAATCGACGGTGTGGTTATAGGGTTCATAGTTACTTATCTGTAATGAATTGTACAGTTATCTTGTATGAAATGAAATGCTTGGATCTTACCTCTGGCGTCACATAGATATTCGTACCACAGAAAGTTCTCGTAGAATCACGTTCTTCAATACCTTCCTTACCAAAACTGAAGTCGACAAGCTTTACGTGACCCTCATCAGCTAACAGCATATTATCTAGCTTGAGATCGCAATAGATTATATGGTGTTCGTGTAGAAAGACTAAAGCAAGACTAAGCAATTTCTATGGCATAGAAGCTAAATAAAGGTTGAAAAATAAATTTCAATTGACTAAGAACAAATTCAAAGCTCTTACAAAGCTATAGATTCCTTAAAACGTCCATATATCTGCATGTGATACATAAGATCACCGCCTTTACAATACTCCATAACGAAGAAGAAGCGATCCTTGAAGGCAAAAACGCATGACCTCAAAAACACACAGAGCAAACAGAGCCCACTTACCATGGTTTGAAAGCACGAGTGTAGGGAGACCAAAAATGGTGATTTGCCTGAGAGCGCCAACACATGCTTTTCAGTCATAGGCAATTCCATATCATTTGTTTGTATTATGACATCTTTAGGCAATTCTTTTACAGCATAGAGCTCATCAGTACGCTTTGGAAATTCTGCTTAAAATGCCTATAACGGCACTCTGTTCACACGAAAGTACAGTATGCTCGAAAAAACGCACCGCAACAATATACACACTTACACACCAAACGATATTGCAGCTGGCTAACTCTTGACCTCCTGCTTCACTTTCCTCCGTTAAGAAAATGCAATGTCCTCGCATACGCTTTATCCCGCTCTCTCCCAAGCTTTCGCTTTCTTTCTTTTTTTCCGTTGCACTGTCCTTTTAATTCCAACTCACGCTGTCTGAACACAGTGCCTTTGGGTCTGTGTGTGTGTGTGTGTTTGTTTGCGGAGTTTCAGTGTCTTTAAACGGGCACCGCATAGTCCGGATTCACGTAGGAGAAGCCCACAAATTCCGTTTGATCCAAATTCATCATAAATACTTTATCCGTTGGTGTCAGATCCGTTTTCTCCGAAGTGAATTGCTTATCGAAATTCGAGACACCTTTGCGATGTTTCTATGTGTATGTGCGTAGTGTAAGGTATTTGCATATTAATTTCAGATAGCGAAGTGTGTCGACAGTTTTCGCTCTCACTTACAACTTTCGGCTTAAATGGCGGTTGCACTTCGCGATTCTCGATTTTCTCCCAATCGATTCTTCGAAAGAAGGGATGTATACGCACATCTGCCTCGCCGGTGGGCCCACAACCGAGACGTTTATTCGGTTGCTTGGTGAGAAACTGCAATAAGAACTGAAATTTTGTGAATTTAATTAGTTTCAAATAAATAAAATACACAAATCAAATATAATTATGTGGGTTATGGCGTTTGGGGCCACTGTATTTTTTTATGTCATATTAGTCCAAATTTTTGAATTACGACGGTGGTGAATCTGAACCCTATTTATGACAAGACGGAAACTTTCTACAAGGACTATATACAGAAAGTCAGTATGAGTGTAGTTTTTACTCTTTTGATATCAAGGGCGGTGCTTTTGGGACGTAAATTTTACCAAAATTTTATCTGCTTATTTAACTACTTAAAAGCTATAAACCCTTTCGTGTTAAGTGTAAAAAGTTCGTGGAATCTGATTCTTCTACATGTGATCTCTTGCTAACGAGTGTCAAATGGATATAAATATGGTATATGCTCTAAAGCTTCCTGGTCTTCAATAACTCGCAACATTTCGTCCAAGAATACTGATGGAGAGCTTTGAAGGTTATTTTTTTATTTCAATTTCTTATTATACATACATTTAAGAATACACACATAAAATTCCATATCGTTCCGGTAAATATTTTCAAAGTTACAGGCAAATTCGAAAATGCGTTTCAGAATGCTTGGAAATGCATTCCAAACTTTAAACTCGTTTTTCTCAAAAGGGTGTATTCAATGACACAAAGTGTGACAAACATTACTCAAAAACGACTGATCATTAGTCTCAAATTTTAACATGAGCTTCTTAAATATATTTTTTTGGGATTTAATCGAAAATTTTTTTCTCACCCATAAATATTTTTTTTATAAACAATGTAAAGGCGAAATTTTGGTCAAAAATTTTTTTTTTTTTGGGGAAACAGCCATTTTGTCAAAAAATTTGATTTTGCTTTTATGCTTTTGAATAACCAAGTGGTGCTATCTTTGGATTATCAATTTCTTGTTATCATGTCATCAATTCAATATCCTTAGTCGGACATTAGTTCGTGGTGAATGAGTGAACTGACTCAAAACAGGTTTTGATGCTATAAATATGCAAAAATGCACGGAAATTCCAAAAATACTGTAACTGAGGCGGCGTACCACTTTTTCCTATTTTCAAAAATAAATAGAATTTAATAGGCTGTCAAGCATGGATAACATTTAAGCGCATCGCTTAAGCTAAAAACTATAACTGCATAATATTGAATGATTACAATATTGAATGATTACAATATTGAAGGCTAATATAAATATTTTTTCAAGAAACTAAAATTCGCGATACTTTTTGAAAGTATAATTAATAATCGTTCCGGATAGGTTTCTAACTAAAACTATCTCATTGTTTAATAGCCATTGGAGAGGTGATCAAGAACCTGCCAAAATCAATTTCACAAAGTGCGTGACATCCCAGTATTGTTTGATTGCTTTAGTCATTAATCTACTAGAGTGCTATTTTCCGAGTCAATGGTTCATGAAAACACTGCTTTAATATATAACTTATTTTTTCGCACTACGAAGACAGAGCTTTCAAAGTTGAGCTTTGATGATTACCTCTTTACCTATTTAATCGGTTTAAATTTTTTCAAATACGGAAGGCGTTGAAGATATACATATTTATATAATATATAAGAACAAAATTTGTAAATAGACAAAATAATAATATGAACACAAAGCCTTTACTGTTCTCAAGAACTAAATTAAAATTTGAGTATTTAAGCAATTCTCTTTCAAGGATTTTTTAATAATTCTTTCAAATTGTCCAGATAATGAACTAAACGCTAAAATTCCACAAATTCTATTTCCAATAATCTCAATTAAACCGTCTAAACTCATTGTGTATAAGCATTAAAAGGCTTAAAATGTGATTAAATTCATAAAAGCTCAACAATAGCTGCTTTATTTAACAAATATATGAAAAACCACGTTTTCTGTCGAAATATATGTAAAAATTTCTAAAACAATATGCTTCAAAATTAAAAAAAAATGGCCTAAACATTAATCCTCTGTCTTATGTTTATTTAGAATTTGCAAGGTCACTCAAACTAAAAAGGATGTCAGAAATAAAGAATACACATATGTAGCTCTTTGCTTATGTATAACTTATTCCATTCGATGTGCATATGTATGGTAAGCACGAATGTGTACTTGTTTGCCGGATATTTAAAATTAATTTATGCCCAACGACACATGTGTGCATAGTTAATGAAGTCCATTCGGTGGCAGTAAACAAAGGCAAAATTTAAATGGATAAATATAAACAAAATAATAGTTTATAGTTTAAAGCTTTAAGCTTTAATGGGACATTGAAAAACATGAAAATGTATAAAGTGCAGAGAGAGTAATAATTTTTTAAATACACATAGCACATTTTACTCACCCCTTTGCACGCCTCTTTGGCCTCCTTGCTCAAACTCTTCCGATAGGAGGCATTGTGATCGATAATGGCAGCAAACAACTCTTCTTCATCCTCACCATCGAACGGCGGCTGGCCGACGAGCATTTCGTAGAGCAGAACGCCATAAGCCCACCAATCTACCGATTTGCCGTAGGGTTGATATAGAATGATCTGTTGAGAAAAAATAATAGTGAAATAAGTGTAAGTGAAAATAAAACTGGAAGAGTTCAAAGAGTTGAAGCGGTTGCCGTAATAGCTTATCTAACTGTTTCGAAATTGTGTCAAACTCAATAATGGAGTTTATGAGATATAATGCTTTCGGTGTGGTTTTGCGAAAGTGATTACAGTTTTTACGGATAATTATTTATAAACATGGAGTTC
>NC_065921.1:68728559-68782554 GCF_024586455.1 Bactrocera neohumeralis | reverse complement strand
GCTTTCATTTCTATTTGGTTTCATAAGAAATTTTTTCCCTTATTTTAACTATATGGTCTGAGCATAAATAATAAATGACCTGCGGCCTTCACGGTCTTTCAACTCCTGTATGTCCTTAGCTTTTAAACTAGATTTTGAGAAGGATCAGCTCTATAGGAAATGATAGAACTCTGAGTACGATGAAGTGACACTCATCAGAAATGGCTGACGGGCTAATGGTGAGTCTCTCACCGAAAGTGGTCCTCTGGCTCTACGACACCATAGTCAATCCCATTATGTTCTATGGAGTCTTTATGTGGTGGTGGGCTCTAGCAAAGACCGCACTTGCAAAAAAACTCGAGAGAGTTCAACGGGCGCTTCTGGTCAGCATGTATAGTGCACTGAGGTTCATTCCAACAACGGCCCTTAACGCCATCTTGCACATAGCGCACGGGCACGGGCGTCGTAAGGTCTATGGCTGCGATAGTTGTCATCAGACTCAGAGAATATCGGTTCTTGAAAGAAGACGTATCTGAACACTCGGATATCTTCACAAACTTTGACTTCATCATTTCGGATCATTTGGATCACGTAGTTGCTGTAGCGAACTGTGGCGGCTCCTTCTCTGTCCATATACCGACGACGAGTTGTGGGTGGAAAAAAAACGTTGGAGGAGATGGGCAGTGAGCTTCTTCACGGATGGATCAAAGCTTAGAGGGAAGGTTGGGGAAGGGGTTTACTGTCAGGAGCTATTTATCAACTCCAGCTTCAGACTTTTTTCCAAGCCGATTAAAGTAGCAGCAGATCTACTACTCCGGAGTGTAGCCTTCTTTAGAGAAGTGACCATTCACTCACTAGGCGGTTCGAGCCTTATACCCAATTCAGGTTGATCCAAGAGGGACTAACCCTGCTAACAATAACATCAATAATCTTTGTGATAAGACTAATATGGGTGCCAGGTCATAGCGGAATCGCAGGAAATTGCAAAACTGATGAAATAGAAGGAAAGGTACCCTAGAACCGTTATCGGTAGAATTGGAGCGGGTTGGTGCTCCCGTATCCTCTTGTTAAATAGCTAGGCTTTTGCGCTGTCGCAAATGACTTTTGGCCCAATATTGATTGCAGGAGATCTAGTGATTCCTTTGCCCTCAGTAAGACTACCTCTCCCTAGTTGTAAGGCTTTTAGCAAGCCATTGCCCTATTGGTGACCATACATTAAGGTTGGAAATCTTACCAGATGCCATTTGCATAAGCCATATGAAAAAGTATGTAGTGGAAACAACTCAACTCTTCCTTCTTGATTGTCCCGCGTTTGAGAGATCAAGACTTAAGCACCTATTCATAGAAAGCTTTAAAAGGACCCGTGGAAATGATCACACGAGGAAATCATATCATTTGTTCTTAATAATCATGGAGAGCTCCATGTTTATAAATACTTATCCGAAAAACTGTAATCACTTTCGGAAAACCAAACCGAAAGCATTATATCTCATAAACTCCATTATTGAGTCTGACACAATTTCGATACAATTAGATAACCATTTTAACTATTTGAACTCTTCCAGTTTTATTTTCACTGACACTTATTTCACTATTATTTTTTCTCAACAGATCATTCTATATCAACCCTACGGCAAATCGGTAGATTGGTGGGCTTATGGCGTTTTGCTCTACGAAATGCTCGTCGGCCAGCCGCCGTTCGATGGTGAGGATGAAGAAGAGTTGTTTGCTGCCATTACCGATCACAATGCCTCCTATCCGAAGAGTTTGAGCAAGGAGGCCAAAGAGGCGTGCAAAGGGGTGAGTAAAATGTGCTATGTGTATTTAAAAAATAATTACTCTCTCTGCACTTTATATATTTTTATGTTTTTCAATATCCCACTAAAGCTTAAAGCTTTAAACTATGAACTGTTCTTTTGTTTATATTTGTCCATTGAAATTTTGGCTTTGTTTATTGTCACCGAATGGACTTCATTAACTATGCACACATGTGTCGTTGGGTATACATTAATTTTATATGTCCGGCAAACAAGTCCACACTCGTGTTTGCCATGCATATATTTACATATATGGAGTGGAATAAGTAATAAGCACCAAATATACATAGTATGGGGATTCTTTATTTATGGCAGCCGTTTTGCATGAGTTTGTGTTGTGTGGCCTTGCAAAACATAAGGAAGTGGATTTAGGTTTTAGGAAAAATATTTTTTTTTAATTTTGAAGCATATTGTTTTTGAAACTTTTACATATTTTTCTATGGAGAACGTATCCTTTTATGTATTTGTTAAATAAAGCAGCTTACGATAAGATTTTTTGAATTTAATAATAGTTTAAGCTTTTAAGTACTTATACACAATGAACTTAGACAGTTTTTTTGTGGAGTTTTTGGCGTATAGTTCATTATCTAGACAAGTTGAAAAAATTGATTTGAAAAATATTAAAAGTGAATTGCCGAAATACTGGAATTTTAAATTTAGTTCTTGAGAAAGAAGAACGCATAGAAATAGTCGGTTATCATTGGTCGATAACGGTCGCCATTGACGGTTATGTTCTCACCGGCATCCATTTTGAAGAAATATGGACCGATGATTTCACCGGCCCACAAATGCAAACATTGAGCTCCTTCAAGTGGTTTTTCGTCCCAGATGCAGCAATTTTACTTGTTTTCATACGTACTGAGACAAAAATGAACAAAATTAGAATCAAAAACGTCAGATCTGCTTGGATTGAATTAGTCGCACGATAGGGAGTCGCCTTGTCTGAAACCTCGTTTGGTATCGAACGGCTCGCAGAGGTCCTTCCCGATCCTGACGGAGCTTTTGGTGTTGCTCAACGTCAGTGTACACAGCCGTATTAGTTTTGCGGGGATACCAAATTCAGACATCGCGGCATAAAGGCAGCTCCTTTTCGTGCTGTCGAAAGCAGCTTTGAAATCGACGAAGAGGTGGTGTGTGTCGATTCTTCTTTCACGGGTCTTTTCCAAGATTTGGCGCATGGTGAATATCTGTTCGGTTGTTGATTTTCCAGGTCTGAAGCCACACTGATAAGGTCCAATCAGTTTGTTGACGGTGGGCTTTAATCTTTCACACAATACGCTCGATAGAACCTTATATGCGATGTTGAGGAGGCTAATCCCACGGTAGTTGGCGCAGATTGTGGGGTCTCCTTTTTTATGGATTGGGCATAGCACACTTAAATTCCAATCGTTGGGCATGCTCTCGTCCGACCATATTTTACAAAGAAGCTGATGCATGCTCCCTATTAGTTCTTCGCCGCCGTGTTTGAATAGCTCGGCCGGTAGTCCGTCGGCCCCTGCCGCTTTGTTGTTCTTGAGGCGGGCAATTGCTATTCGAACTTCTTCATGGTCGGGTAATGAAACGTCTGCTCCATCGTCATCGATTGGGGAATCGGGTTCTCCTTCTCCTGGTGTTGTGCGTTCACTGCCATTCAGCAGGCTGGAAAAATGTTCCCTCCATAGTTTAACTATGCTCTGTGCATCGGTCACTAGATCACCTTTGGGGGTTCTACAAGAGTATGCTCCAGTCTTGAAACCTTCTGTAAGCCGCCGCATTTTTTCGTAGAATTTTCGAGCATTACCCCTGCGGCCAGCTTATCAAGCTCTTCGTACTCACGCATTTCAGCTTCTTTCTTTTTCTGTCTACAAATGCGTCTCGCTTCCCTCTTCAACTCTCGGTATCTATCCCATCCCGCAGGTGTTGTGGTCGATCGTAACGTTGCAAGGTAGGCAGCCTCTTTTCTCTCCGCTGCGACACGGCACTCCTCGTCGTACCAGTTGTTCTTTTGCACTTTCCGAAAACCAATGGTTTCGGTTGCAGCTGTACGTAAGGAGTTTGAAATGCCGCAAACCCACAGTTGCTTTATACCGAGTTGTTGACGAGTGCTCTCAGAGAGCAGGAGTGCAAGCCGTTCGGCTGTCTGTTGTGGTTGCAGCTTCTCGACGTCGAACCTTCCTTGTGTTTGCTGGCGTGCGTTTTTTGCTGCACAGAGGCGGGTGAGAATCTTGGCTGCAACAAGATAGTGGTCCGAGTCGATGTTAGGACCTCGGAGCGCACGCACATCTAAAACACTGGGGACGTGTCTTCCGTCTATCACAACATGATCGATCTGGTTGGTAGTTTTTCGATCCGGAGACAGCCAGGTAGCTTGATGAATCTTTTTATGCTGGAATCTAGTACTACAGATAACCATATTTCGGGCCCCGGCGAAGTCAATCAGCCTCAACCCATTTGGGGAAGTTTCGTCGTGGAGGCTGAGTTTACCGTAGTGCCAAAGATACCTTCTTTGCCCACCCTGGCGTTAAAGTCGCCAAGCACGATTTTGACATCGTGGCGGGGGCAGCTATCATAAGCGCGCTCCAAGCGCTCATAGAAGGCATCTTTGGTCACCTCGTCCTTCTCTTCCGTCGGGGCGTGGGCGCAAATAAGCGATATGTTGAAGAACCTCGCTTTGATGCGGATTGTGGCTAGACGTTCATTCACCGGAGAGAATGATAGTACTCGGCGACGGAGTCTCTCTCCCACCACGAATCCAACACCAAACTTGCGCTCCTTTATATGGCCACTGTATTAAATGTCACAAGGACCTATTCGTCTCTGTCCTTGTCCCGTCCATCGCATTTCTTGGACGGCGGTGATGTCAGCCTTTATTTTCGCGAGGACATCAACCAGCTGGGCAGCGGCACCTTCCCAATTAAGGGTCCGGACATTCCAGGTGCATGCCCTCTAGAGTGATTCAAAAAAATAAATTTTTTTTTTTTCGTTTGGTACTCGGGAAAAATAGGTTCCTAGACACCTCTAAGAAAGCCTCTCCAAATATGAGTTTTTAATTGTAACGGGAAGGTCCTCCTACGTACAGTTTTCTATTTTTTCTTATTATCAGATAGAAAAATTTATATCTCGCTTCCAATTACTTGAAAAAATATCTTGTTCCTAAGATTTTGTAGGAAATTGAATGCTCTACAAAAAAGGTCTATAAAGATTTTTTCGTAAACCCAAACGTTTAAAAGATATTAACAGTTAAAGTTTGATTATTTTTGGGAAAATTTTTTATTTCTTATGAATTTTATAACTTAATGAAAACAAGTAAGGAAGGGCTAAGTTCGGGTGTCACCGAGCATTTTATACTCTCGCACGATAAAGTGATAATCGAGATTTCATTATCCGCCATTTACATATTTTTCAAATACCGTATTTGTGTAAAGTTTTATTCCGCTATCATCATTGGTTCCTAATGTATATATTATACAGAGAAGGCATCAGATGGAATTCAAAATAGCGTTATATTGGAAGAAGGCGTAGTTGTGAACCGATTTCACCCATATTTCGTACATGTCATCAGGGTGTTAAGAAAATATTATATACCGAATTTCATTGAAATCGGTAGAGTAGTTCCTGAGATATGGTTTTTGGTCCATAAGTGGGCGATGCCACGCCCATTTTCAATTTTTAAAAAAAGCCTGGGTGCAGCTTCCTTCTGCCATTTCTTCCATAAAATTTAGTGTTCCTGACGTTTTTTTTTAGTCGGTTAACGCACTTTTAGTGATTTTCAACATAACCTTTGTATGGGAGGTGGGCGTGGTTATTATCCGATTTTTTCCATTTTTGAACTGTATATGGAAATGCCAGAAGGAAACGACTCTGTAGAGTTTGGTTGACACATAGCAATAGTAGTTTCCGAGATATGTACAGAAAACTTTCCCAAAAAAATTAAGTCCAAATATGCCCCTCCGTAATGCGATCCTTTGTGCTAAATTTCACTTTAATATCTTTATTTATGGCTTAGTTATGACACTTTATAGGTTTTCGGTTTTCGCCATTTTGTGGGCGTGGCAGTAGGCCGATTTTGCCCATCTTCGAACTTAACCCTCTTATGGAGCCAAGGAATACGTGTACCAAGTTTCATCATGATATCTCAATTTTTACTCAAGTTACAGTTTGCACGGACGGACAGACGGACAGACAGACATCCGGATTTCAACTCTACTCGTCACCCTGATCACTTTGGTATATATAACCCGTATATCTGGCTCTTTTAGTTTTAGGACTTACAAACAACCGTTATGTGAACAAAACTATAATACTCTCCTTAGCAACTTTGTTGCGAGAGTATAAAAATATATTATGAATGATGAAACTCACAGTTTTGTAGGAAATTTACTGCTCTATAAAAATGGTCTCATATGATTTTTCGATTAAGTTAAGCGTTTACGAGATATTCATCGTCAAACATCAATGCATATTAGGGTGGATCAAAAAAAAAAAATTTTTTTTTTGTTTGGTACTCTGAAAAATAGGTTCCTAGACACCTCTAAGAAAGCCTCTCCAAAAATCTATTCATAATAATTTTTTTTCATTGATAATTTTCCCAAAAATAATCAAACTTTAACTGTTAATATCTTTTAAACGTTTGGGTTTACGAAAAAATCTTAATAGACCTTTTTTGTAGAGCATTCAATTTCCAACAAAATCTTAGGAACAAGATATTTTTTCAAGTAATTGGAAGCGAGATATAAATTTTTCTATCTGATAATAAGAAAAAATAGAAAACTGTTTGTAGGAGGACCTTCCCGTTACAATTAAAAACTCATATTTGGAGAGGCTTTCTTAGAGGTGTCTAGGAACCTATTTTTCCGAGTACCAAACGAAAAAAAAATTTTTTTTTTGAATCACTCTAATGCCCTCAAATCATAGTCCTTATTTCGTTTGTCATGGTCGCCATCAAAAGGGGGACTAACACAACATCAAAAAATACAGTTGACCCCGAACGCCATTACCCACATGATTATAATTGATTTGCGTATTTTTTTTTATTTGAAACTAATTAAATTCACCTTCTACATTTTGGTTCTTATTGCAGTTCCTCACCAAGCAACCGAATAAACGTCTCGGTTGCGGGCCCACCGGCGAGGCGGATGTGCGTATACATCCGTTCTTTCGACGAATCGATTGGGAGAAAATCGAGAATCGTGAAGTGCAACCGCCATTTAAGCCGAAAATTGTAAGTGAGAGCATTAACAAAAAAAAAAAGTTTCAAAACCTTAATTCATTCTGTTGATTATTTCTTGCACTCAAATAACTATCGACGCATCTCGCTATGTGAAATTAATATGCAAATACCTTACGCTACGCGCACACACACATACACCCGGCATCATACACAGAAACATCGCAAAGATGTCTCGAATTTCGATAAGCAATTCACTTCGGAGAAAACGGATCTGACACCAACGGATAAAGTATTTATGATGAATTTGGATCAAACCGAGTTTGTGGGCTTCTCCTACGTAAATCCGGACTATGCGGTGCCCGTTTAAAGATACTGAAACTCCGCACACAAACACACACAAACACAGACTCAAAGGCACTGCATTCAGACAGACACACAGTGCGTAGGAATTGAAACGATAGTACAACGGAAAAATAGAAAGAAAGAAAAAGCTTGGGAGAGAGCGGGATAAGGCGTATGCGAGGATATTGTCTTATCGGAAGCAAGTGAAGAAGGAGGTCAAATGTTAGCCAGCTGTAATATCGTTTGGTGTGTAAGTGTGTATATTGTTGCGGTGCGTGTTTTTCGAGCACACTGTACTCTCGTGTAAACAACGTGCCATTATATGCATTTTAAGTAGAATTTCCAAAGCGTACTTGTCAGCTCTATGCTGTGAAAGTGTTACGTAAAGATATCATAATACAAACAGATGATATGGAATTGCCTATGACTAACAAACAGGTGTTGGCGCTCTCAGGTAAACCACCGTTTTTGGTTTCACTACACTCGTGATTTCAAACCATGGTAAGTGGGCTCTGTTTGCTCTGTGTGTTTTTGACGTTGATGCCTTGTGTTCAACGATCGCTTCTTCTTCGTTATGGAGTATTGTAAAGAGGGTGATCTTATATATAATGTAGATATATGGACGTTTCAAGGAGTCTGTAGCTTTGTAAGAGCTTTGAACTTTTTCTTAATCAATTGAAATTTATTTTTCAACCTTTATTTAGCTTCTGTGCCCTAGAAATTGCAATTGCATTATTCTTTCTACACGATCACCATATAATCTATCGCGATCTCCAGCTAGATAATGCGCTGTTGGATGGCGAGGGCCACGTAAAGCATGCTGACTTCGGTTTGAGTAAGAAAGGTATTGAAGAACGTGATTCTACCAGAACTTTCTGTGGTACGGTTATCTACATGACGGCAGAGGTAGGATCCAAGTATTTCATTTCATACAAAATAACTGTACAATTCATTACAGATACGTAACTATGAACCCTATAACCACACCGTCGATTGTTGACGGGCCAAAATCTCATCGAGGCTCAAGATGAAGAGAACACATTCAAAAATTTCAAAGATATGAAAGCAGCCTTTCCGAAGCACTTCTCTCAAGAGGCTATGGATGTGCTAACTAGCGTGAGTAACTTTCAACATAAAGACACTAGAAGATCTCATTTAAGAGAGCATATTTTGCCATGTAGTTCCTTGCTAAGAAGCCAAACAATCGTTTGGGTGCCGGACGCTATGCGCGCTCTGATGTTACCACACATCCATTCTTTGGGAATATTGACTGGGACTTAACACCAACCGATAAGTTATTTATGATGAAGTTGGATTAGAATGAATTTATAGATTTATCTTATATGAATCTGGAATTTATTACTATTATGTAATAAATATTAATATTAACATGTATGATATGAGATTATGAAAGTTTGAATGCTGATAGAAGATTGTAAAGGTTGCAAAGGTGTTAAGGTCTTGAAACTCTAATAAAGATATATTGTATTCTAAAACAGCTCGTGTAATAGTACTTTTTACTTAATACAAAGCAAAAAATAGTAAGTAATTTATACTTCAAATTCGATGTCATTTCCCTCAAGGTAATCCCTCTTGGCCACAATACACTTGTGTCAACGTTTTTTCCAATCTCCGGAATAGCATTCAATGCGCGTGGTAATTCACGTTGAATGCTTCTATTCCCTCAAAACGGTTTCCTCGATTTGATTTTGCTAAAATGTCTGCAGTCACACAAGGCTAAAGGCGAATACGGTGGTTGCGGAACAATATTGGTTGAATATTTGGCATAAAACTCACGCCGAGTCAATGCGACGCTGCATTACCGTGGTGCAAAACCCAAAAGTTGTCGGGCGATAATTTCGATCTCTTTTTACGAATAGCTTCGTGAAAACGACGCATAATACTCAAATGGTATTCTTCGTTCACAGTTTGGCCGGTCGGAAGAAATTCGGAGTGTTCCACAACTAGATAATCGAAGAAAGTTCTCAACACAACCCTTATTTTTGATCTGCTTTGAGTTTTGGCTTCGGCTCACCTTTGCCACGATATATTGAACGTTCGTTTCCGGGTGGTAAGTATAGATGCAAGACTCATCGCCAGTAATAATATATTTCATGACATCCTGGTACACGAAATGCATTCCTTCACAGAAGATAAAGCGACACTATTTTTGATAAAATTTAGTGGTATTGGAACCAATCGTGCTTTCACCTTTCTTGGACCTCATTGATCTTTCGAAATGGTTTTCACTGATCCTTCTGATATTCCAACGATACCCGTAAGATCTCTGACTGTTAATTGTCAACTCTCTAGCACCAATTCCTTGTTGACCACCAATTGATGTAGATTGTCGTCCTGGACATGGTTCGTCGTCAACGCGTTCTTGACCCTCTTTAAACAATTTGTAGCAATCAAAATCGCTTTCGCACAACAAAAAATTATCACAGAGGGCTTTGTCCTACATTCTATTCTTTCTGCTACTAGCTAATTGCAAGAAGTATATTTTATTTTTAGGTTTTATCAGTGGAGAAAGCTCGATTTACTACAGCAGTGTTTTTAGGCCCGCCGAAGGTCTCATATAACTCAAACCGCCTGATTTTTTTCAAAAATTTCACTGTGAATTCTTTTAATATGTTACATTTGATCCAAGAAGAAATAATTTTTTCAATAGCCTTTTTTTCCTGTTCGAATATATAGAGACTAAAGTCTAAGCGGACAATCCCGCTTCGTTTCAGGCTTTGTAGCAAAACATCATGCGTGTCATTCGCCAGTTACAAGTCAAGATGTTCACACGGGTCATTGGATACTGGAATCATCGGATGGACCACCTCAAACGTAGCTGTGGCCAACATTTGAAAAGGATAATCTTCAAAAATTAAATGTTGTGGAATGTTATTTCGAATGATAATAAACATTTACCATTAAATTTAAGTTTCTGTGTTTTTTCTTTAAAAAAGTTGGAACCAAATCAAATTGGATCAAAAATCAAAGTTTTAGTACAAATATGCACGAAATTCTACTTTTAGTTCAAGGTATAAAATTAGATAAACGCTTTTCCATTGTTCCTTACACCCAACAATTTAAAACCGAACAACAGTTTTACCATACGTTGGTATTCGAATGGGCTCATTAACCACAGCAACATCTCACTGGTAAGCGTACAAGATTATATTAAAAGCTCAACCTGAAGTTCAATATGTAGCTTTTGGGCTGGTGGTAAAAGCTGGGCTATAAGTGCATGTGTATATACCATATATATAACATATGTATATGTATATGCATACGCGTGCTACATATAGCACATAAGAATGGCTTAAACGCTACAAGTTGGCCATGCAAACCGCAACCGCATGCGGCATAGCTTGGCATGGCACAGCATGCGTTAGTATGCAAATGCAATATCGGTTTGTGGGTTTGTAAGTCAACTTGCCAAATTGTTGCAAACAAAATGCGTTGTTGGTGCAGGCTATAAGCGCCAAAGTCATCAGCTGCTGGTGTGCGTTGCAACAAGAAAGAGTAATTTTTGGCGAAATGTCAGTCGAGTATAGTACATGAGTCGAGTGTAGTACATTTGTGAGCGTGTATGTACTATATGTGCACATGCAAGTGGGCTTTCCTATTACGACTGTCCCCTAGATACACAACCTTGACTAGCTTTTAAATTGTAAAACTTTGAAAAGTTCAAGTTGCAATAAGTTGTAGAATTGTAAATAGAAATTATTAATAGATGGAATTTTGGTGAAGAGTGTTTAATAATAAAGTAGAGAAGTCTGAAAACCAAGAGTAAGTGGCAGCAAAAGAAACTTGAAATAGTGGGAGCATTGTAGGAGGATGGAGTCATGTGTAGAAGCTCAATCAAGTGAGGAAAGTTCTCTGATCGCCATTCACTTGGGAGTGACCAGAAACGATTCTTTTACATATGGCTCAAGCAGCTCACGACTTCCAGTCTTAGACCAAGTATTCTCTAAGCCTAAGAACATCCTTTTGAAGGCGAGCTAAAGTGAGAAGGCGAAACATCCCCTCCACAGGGTTGTGCGTTAGAGTGAAGGTTGACATCACCGCCGTTCAAGAAATGCGTTGGACTGAGGCGAGAAGGTCCTTGTGGCATTTACTACAGTGACCATATAAAGGAGCGCAAATTTGGTGTGCGTCGTTGAGTACTGTCCTTCACCTCGGTGGATGAGTGTCTGCCACAATCCGCATCAAAGCGAAGTTTTTCAATATATCGCTGATTTGCGCCCACGCCCCGACGGAAGAGAAGGACGATGTGACCAAAGATGCGTTCTATCAAAATCGTGCTCGGGGACCTTAATGGCAGGGTAGGCAAAGTGGGTATCTCTGGCACTACAGTCGGTAAATTCAGCCCCCACGATGAAATATCCCCCAATATTAAGTTTAAGTTAAGGTTGATCGACTTCGCCGGGGCCCGAAATATGGCTATCTGTAGTACTAGATTCCAGCATAAGAAAATTCACTAACCTACCTAGTTATCTCCGGGTCGAAAAGCCACCATCCAGATGGATCATGTTGTGATAGACGGAAGACACGTCTCCAGTGTTTGTAAATGGGTCTGGTAGTAAACGAAAGCAAGACGAATTATCTCCTGTCATCAAACAAACAGTCGTCGTACTCTCGACTTGGCTCCCACATCACTTTTGACAGTCATAACTTCGAAGTCGTAGATAACTTCATCTATCTTGGAACCAGAATTAGCACCAACAACAATGTCAGCCTAAAAATCCAACACAGGATAACTCTTGCCAACAGATGCTACTTCAGACTGAGTAGCCAATTGAGAAGTGAAGTCCTCTCTCGACCAACAAAAACCCGTCCTCCTATATCCCCCACTGAGAGTATTCGCCGCTTAATTTGCGGGCAAAAAGAAAGACCAGGTGGAGAAGGACTTAGCTAAACTTGGAATCTCCAGTTGGCGCCAAGTAGAGAAAAGGAATCGGCTGTAACTGCATAACTGGTGTCTGGTGACCAATAAAAAAAGAAAAGAAGAAACTTATATTTTGAGGTGCTCGATTCGAAAACCAAATTTGATGTATTTTTGGCTATATGTACTACAATTACAACTCCTAAATTGTGTATATAAGTATACTTGCTAAAGAAATTTTGATTTTCCAATTCCAAAAATTTAAGACAAGGATCTCATTAATACATTTCTACCTATTTGTGTTTACGAAAATAAGAACGACATAAAAAACTTATCCATCTAGAATCCTATTAAAATGGATATTGAAAATTTTACTGCCCACTCAAGTGTTCGGCACAAACTAATTAGTAGCTGGAACGAACACTAACGAGGGTATAGATGTTGGTGTTTGTTTGCTTGCATATGCCTTGTTGTTGGCTACATGCAAATTATTTATAACAAGTAAGGAAGGGCTAAGTTCGGGTGTCACAGAACATTTTATACTCTCGCATGGTAAAGTGATAATCGAGATTTCATAATACGTCATTTACATATTTTGCAAATACCGTATTTTTGTAAAGTTTTATTCCGCTATCATCATTGGTTCCTAATGTATATATATTATACAGAGAAGGCATCAGATGGAATTCAAAATAGCGTTATATTGGAAGAAGGCGTGGTTGTAAACCGATTTCACCCATATTTCGTACATGTCATCAGGGTGTTAAGAAAATATTATATACCGAATTTCATTGAAATCGGTCTAGTAGTTCCTGAGATATGGTTTTTGGTCCATAAGTGGGCGAGGCCACGCCCATTTTCAATTTTTAAAAAAAGCCTGGATGCAGCTTCCTTCTGCCATTTCTTCCGTAAAATTTAGTGTTTCTGACGTTTTTTGTTTGTCGGTTAACGCACTTTTAGTGATTTTCAACATAACCTTTGTATGGGAGGTGGGCGTGGTTATTATCCGATTTCTTCCATTTTTGAACTGTATATGGAAATGCCTGAAGGAAACAACTCTATAGAGTTTGGTTGACATAGCTATAGTAGTTTCCGACATATGTACAAAAAAACTTAGTAAAGGGCGGGGCCACGCCCACTTTCCAAAAAAGACTACGCCCAAATATGCCCCTCCCTAATGCGATCCTCTGTGCCAAATTTCACTTTAATATCTTTATGTATGGCTTAGTTATGACACTTTATAAGTTTTCTGTTTTCGCCAATACTGACAGACAGACATCCGGATTTCAACTCTACTCGTCACCCTGATCACTTTGGTATATATGTAAAACCCTATATCTGACTCTTTTAGTTTTAGGACTTACAAACAACAGTTATGTGAACAAAACTATAATACTCTCCTTAGCAACTTTGTTGCGAGGGTATAAAAAGAGCATGAATGGTTATGGCCTATAAGCACACATTCACACTGCATACATAAACACACCTCACTTTATTCTTTAATATGCCTTTTCATAAGTATGCGTAAGTGCCCTTTGTAGAGTTGTGTGTGCGTGTATTTACTCGAAGCATTATAAAAGTGTGCAAAAATGTCAATGATGTGAAAAATGGATTGAACGGTTGAACTCGACTGAAAGGTATATGTGTGTGCGAGTAAGTGTAAAAGAGAACTGCACTGTGTTGAAAGCATTTTTAATTTCCTTGTGCAAAATAAAATTTTACTGATGAAATATAACGGTTCGTTAAAAATATATCTACTCGGTGAATATTTCATCTAATAGCCATAGACAAATTTCGAACTTTTTGCAAAGCGTGCAATTTGAAAATTAATGCTAAAGTTGAATAAAAAAAACAATACATACATACATATGTGTTCAAAAAATAAAATTGTTTAAGCTAAGCAGCTAATATTGGAAATTTTTTTGGTATCATATGTCATACAACACTTTGAGTACTGAAGTTATCTACTATTAATTTTGAAAAACATTCTACAAAAACTTTAGTACAAAAAAGGAGTACTAAAAATTGTGTACAAAAACTTTTTTCAAGTCATGTTGAAAATTTTGTCAAAGTTTGTTTTGACTAGTTTCAGTACTAAATATACAATTCCGTTTGAAAATATATTAAAAGTATTTTTGTACAAAAAAACGGTACTAAAATTTTTGTGCTAAAACTTTTTCTGAAATTCGATGAAAATTGTGTCAAAGTTATTTTATACCGCTTTGAGTACTAAGTTTACTATTTCGTTTGAAAATATATTAACAAAATTTTAGTACAAAAAAGACTAGAAATTTTGTACTAAAACTTATTTGAAGTCATAATAAAAATTGTGTCAAATCTGTTTCAGTCTGGAATAATTAAAGTCTCAAGCCTTAAGGCTCAAGTTGCAATAGTTTACTTTTGGTACAAAAAGTTTGTTTTTATACTTAAATTAGAAAAATATCAAAGATATGATTGATTTAGAGGCCAAATTTTTAAAAATAAAAATTTCTGTGTATTGAGTTTTGATGTGTATACTTTTCAGTATTCAAAAAGACTTCTTCAGAAGTTAGAAAATGTATAAAATTAAGCCAATTTTGTTTTCTTTTAATTGGAGCAATAAAGTGCTTGACAGAAGTTTTCGTGTAAAGTGTCTTAATAATATAAAGCATCACAATATCAATCATTTGTTTACTGTATATTTCAAGGTGATCTAAATCGACCTAACATCAACAGTAGATGCAAAAATTTAACTTTAACTTCCAATAAGAAAATAAAAACAATTTTGCACCCACACTCAAGCTCGCTGGTAAATTTGGAATACAACTTTAGAACAAGCATCGTTTTCAACAAGGCTAAGCAATAAACAATTTAGTACATATGTATTTCAATGTACTTGAAGTAAAAGACCAGAACTTTGGTATTTGAAGCAATTTGGTACATAATAAACATTGTGACAAAAAAGCTCCCGAAAATTGTAGTTACATTCCATATTTCAAACAAATATATTTTTCTAAGTCGACAAGTCTGACCTTAGTTACTATGGTCGTTTTCTGTCAACCTGTTTGTTTACAGCAGCTTTAGTCGGTACACCTTAGTAGTGCGTTGCGATTTTTACAATGAATAAAAATATCGAAAACAGAATTTGTCTCAAATTTTGTATTTCTAATCCTTGCGAATGTTGTAAAAGGCGTACGGTGATTCAGTTTTATCAAAAACACAAGCCTAAGAGTGGTGCAAAGCTTTCAAAGACGGTCGAGAAATCGTTGAAAACATGCCTCGTTCTGAACGACCTTCCACTTCTTCAACTGATGAAAATATTAAAAAAGTAAAAGATATGGTGATTGAAAATCATCAGGCGATTATTAAGAGATTAAGATTAACAAAAAAGCTCGACATCTCTTGCGAGTTCGTTCGAATGATTTTGGTGGATTATTTAGATATAAAACGCATTCCTGCTCGACTGAATTACGTTCATGGAGAACATTATAACAGTTTATGAGACATGGGCTATGAGTTTGACATGCAAATTAGTCAACAATCAGAGGGAAAAACGAGCCGCAAACAAAAAACCACGCCAAAGCCGCTCACAAATCAAGATGATGCTCATTGTTTTTTTCGATATTCGTGGTTTGCTGCAACATGAATTTGTTCTGGAGGGACAGACGGTCAATAAGGAGTTAAATTTGGTTGACATCCGTCGAAAACGGCCTGAAGTGTGGAACAACAATCCATGTATTTTACACGAGGATAATGCATATCGCATCGCGCCACGGTTGTGATCGAGTTTAAGGCCTGAAACGTGATAAATAAAATCCATCGACCACCGTATTCACCTGATTTATATTAGAAAAATCGTTGGTATAACAGTCAATAAATCAATTTTGATGAATAATTAAATATTGTGCGATTTATTTACAATTTTCTGTTACTTAGACACCAGAATTGTTTGTATTTGAAGCAATTTAATACAAAATAAACTATTTATTATTAAACCCTGAATGATGGTTAAAAAAATTTATAAAATAGATATATTAAATTATGTAAATTACGGAGCAAAAATGTTGTTATTTGCAAAGTCCAAGCTTTTCTAACTCGAAATCTTTTGTTAATTCATTAAAAAAAACATTTTTCTCACCAATTTCACATGCCAACACACTGTGTTACCAAGAAAAGTGTCCGTTCAAAACGGAAAGAGCCAAGCTGTGAATCAACCACTTGAAGTTGTCAACACCAAAACTGATGGCTAGCAGCGGCAACAAATTACTATTGAAAGCCACGATGAAAGTGCCAAATATGATGACGTGCATAGTTAAGCATATTGACGTTAGCATATGTGTTTGACGAGCAGTGTGGGTGCTTGAAGGCTCTACCTGCTTTGTAGACTAAGTAGCCTTGGTGCCAATGACAGCAGCGACTGCTTGGCAGACGATGCAGGCGGGCAGAACAAATGATGCCAAATGACGGCAACGAAAAATTTTCGTAACAAATGAGTGAACGCCTTAAAGTATGCTGTAACACGACTACTTCCCTGTGTGTTTTGAGCACATCATGAATGGGTATGCAGGGGACCGATAGCAAAATCAAAGTATATCTTTATAAAACAAATGTTATACACAGACTGTAATATATATTACATATATAACAACTATGTACAGTTTATTTGCCTGAGTGCTTGTATATTGGCGAATAATCCCAAATTTGTCTATGGACATATTTGCAATGTGTTGATTGTCTTTTTATGCTCTTCTACTTAAATTTCTATAAATCTTTAAGTCGTAATTTTGGGAGGTCAATTTGTCACATGCCTATTTTTAGGCGCATAACCACAGTAAGTCATTTCCTTTGTTGTTTTCGTGCAGGCGGTAAACGTTTCAACTCGCACTCGTGTTCAATTGGAAAATTGTGCGATAAGAGCTTACAGCTACTTAGAACGCTTGTGTGTAAGCGGCAAATGCATATTTTACGTCTTAGCGCGCAATTTTTGGGCATTTATTGTCGCTCTTTGTTCGTAATCAGAATCTCATAAAATTGCGAAAAATTATGTGCTCAAATTGAAAAGTAATGCGCTTATCATGAACTGCTTGCGTAGTTTGAGTTGCACAATCGTGTGACATTCTCGGAAGGCGCACTTTCTATATTTATTTTATTGCGTATAGAAGCAAATTTTTGGTTAAATTTCTCGCCCTGCGACAACCACAGCTTCTGTGAGCGGTGATTTCAAGTATTTTTCAAGTATGTATTTTTCATGCTTTTTGAGCTTGTTTTTCGTGACGCTTTAAGCTGCTGGCTAAGCTGTAAGATATTTGCGCATGTGCTTCGTTTAAATTCTGGTTATATAATATTCTATTTGCATAGAAGAGAAATTTGAGTTAAAAATTTCGAGCAGATAAGTTCTTTCGTTATAAATTTATTGATTAAATAAATAAGGCAGAGCTTAGTTCGGGTATAACCGAACATTTCATACTCTTGCGATTTGCCAGTATCACAGCCAGGGAGATACCTTCAGGTGCTTAAGATTTGTAAGTTATATGGGGTGTATTCATAATATTCACGATATGAGAAAAACACGCTCTATCAAATTCATTAAAATAACTTACACATTTGCCGTTATGTGCGAAATAAAGTCAACTGGAAGTTTTAAATACATTCCCATTCAACACAATTTAGAACAACTAGTCATACTAACATAGTTTAATAATAGAGTGATCGGTATTTTCGATATAAAGTTCGCACTCAGAACTTTGATCCACATATTCGGTACCTGAGGGCTTGAACAATTTTGGTCCGATTTTGACACTTTTACTCATAACTCGAAGCGCACTATTTCCGATGTATTCATTGGTCTATAATTTGCCAGAAGACGCAGTTGTAGTCTAATTTCGTTTGTTTTCGCACTCAAACATGGAATGTCAAATAATATTGGGTAGTCGAAGCAATCATTTCGTATTTCCAATCAAATTTCAAATTATTTCTTGTTATAAAATTTTACTAATAAATAAATAAACAAATATTTACCATTTATGTCGACCACTTTTTCCATTTTAAAATCTTGAATAAAATATCACCTTTCCAACAAGGGTATGTATACGACACCAAAATACGAACTAACTTTTTCGACCAAATTTGGTCGATATCGCGCGAATAGGGACGAAGCCACGCCCACTTTTTCAAACTATTCAGCCCACATCTACCTCTCGCTACAGCGATTCCCTATTTCAATTTACAATTCTAAATCGTAATTTAGTTCTTAGTTATGGTATTTTATAGGCTTCTGTTTAATAGCACTTTGTAGGCGTGGCAGCAATCCAATTGAAAGTAAGACATTTTTTTGAAAAGTATCGGGTGATTTTTTTGAGGTTAGGATTTTCATGCATTAGTATTTGACAGATCACGTGGGATTTCAGACATGGTGTCAAAGAGAAAGATGCTCAGTATGCTTTGACATTTCATCATGAATAGACTTACTAACGAGCAACGCTTGCAAATCATTGAATTTTATTACCAAAATCAGTGTTCGGTTCGAAATGTGTTTCGCGCTTTACGTCCGATTTATGGTCTACATAATCGACCAAGTGAGCAAACAATTAATGCGATTGTGACCAAGTTTCGCACTCAGTTTACTTTATTGGACATTAAACCAACCACACGAATGCGTACAGTGCGTACAGAAGAGAATATTGCGTCTGTTTCTGAGAGTGTGGCTGAAGACCGTGAAATGTCGATTCGTCGCCGTTCGCAGCAATTGGGTTTGTGTTATTCGACCACATGGAAGATTTTACGCAAAGATCTTGGTGTAAAACCGTATAAAATACAGCTCGTGCAAGAACAGAAGCCGAACGATCTGCCACAACGTCGAATTTTCAGTGAATGGGCCCTAGAAAAGTTGGCAGAAAATCCGCTTTTTTATCGACAAATTTTGTTCAGCGATGAGGCTCATTTCTGGTTGAATGGCTACGTAAATAAGCAAAATTGCCGCATTTGGGGTGAAGAGCAACCAGAAGCCGTTCAAGAACTGCCCATGTATCCCGAAAAATGCACTGTTTGGTGTGGTTTGTACGCTGGTGGAATCATTGGACCGTATTTTTTCAAAGATGCTGTTGGACGCAACGTTACGGTGAATGGCGATCGCTATCGTTCGATGCTAACAAACTTTTTGTTGCCAAAAATGGAAGAACTGAACTTGGTTGACATGTGGTTTCAACAAGATGGCGCTACATGCCACACAGCTCGCGATTCTATGGCCATTTTGAGGGAAAACTTCGGAGAACAATTCATCTCAAGAAATGGACCCGTAAGTTGGCCACCAAGATCATGCGATTTAACGCCTTTAGACTATTTTTTGTGGGGCTACGTCAAGTCTAAAGTCTACAGAAATAAGCCAGCAACTATTCCAGCTTTGGAAGACAACATTTCCGAAGAAATTCGGGCTATTCCGGCCGAAATGCTCGAAAAAGTTGCCCAAAATTGGACTTTCCGAATGGACCACCTAAGACGCAGCCGCGGTCAACATTTAAATGAAATTATCTTCAAAAAGTAAATGTCATGAACCAATCTAACGTTTCAAATAAAGAACCGATGAGATTTTGCAAATTTTATGCGTTTTTTTTTAAAAAAAAGTTATCAAGCTCTTAAAAAATCACCCGATATATATTTCAATCTCTTGAGTCCAATTCTCGATGACTTCCAAAATAATTTTGACCGTTAACTGGCGAATGACACGCGTCAAGTTTTGCTCTAAGGCCTGAATCGGAGCAGGATTGTCCGCATAGGCTTTAGACTTTATGCCCCCAGAAAAGGTCTAACGGTGTGAAATCGACTGGCTCAAAATGTAAAATTATCTGCTCACGGAAGTGTTCTCTTAATAAATCCATTGACTGTTGCGGAAGTGTTTAAACCATCGCGTTGTTTTTCCTTCATGTTGCTCTTCGTCCCAAAGGACATAATTTTGCTTGTTTACAAAACTATTGAGCCAGAAAAGCGCGAACTTGTTCCGTACGTCAGTTTGAGTTGCTACAAACGACGTCGAATCGACTCTCCACTCCCAGCCACGGCTGCTATATTTTTTTTCACTGCGTACTTGATGTGGTCTATTCGGTCGAATATTATCCAATAATGAATGCTGGGTCTCAAAGTGGGCGATGGTGTTGCGAATAGTACCTTCAGTGGGCCGATTGTATTGGCCATAAGTTGAGCGAAGCGGGCGAAACACACCAAACATTCAGGCCAATTGACAAGTATAAAAGCATTTAAAAAAAAAGTGAAAGTGACGTTTTTTCGATTTTTAAACGACATAAGGCTTGGGATTCGCGCATAAGAAGAATACGTGAAAGAAATTTTAGTTTTATGAGATAAAATTAAGAGCTTAAAAACTTGAACATTTAAATTTTTCAAATAAATTTTGTGGTTGGGGAAAAAGTATGTTTTGTGATATTACGTACAATTCTGCCATATAACTTTTCTCTATAGCATCTTTAGTTTTGCTTTAACGTTTAAAAACTTAACAATAGCCCTTCCTTTCTCTTTGCTGATCTCACATCGCGTGTAAATTATTTTTCTTTTACTTTTTGTCTTTTAATCATCGCTTCTGTTGCTTTAAAAAATTACTACCCTGATCTGCGCGGACCCTATAATATAAGTAAAATCTATCGAATTTTGTGAAATTGAGGATACCCGGCAGTTTACATTATATGTCACCATTTTCAAGTTCTCCGCTGAAAATTGAGCTTGAAATCGTTAGCTGTACACAAACCTTAAAATATAATACATACTCACATTCACATAAATACGAAAATGCATGCATGTAACGCTGCACATATTCGGCTCGCCTGCCTCCTACTCAGTTGGCGCATTCACTTTTGCTAAACAATCATTTGGGTCAACAGCTGCTGACAGCTTATTGTGCCCGCCTGTTGCTGGTCATCAGAACTTTGTTGCTATTTCTATTGCTTTTGGCAAAGCGTGAAATTCTCTTGTCGAAGCTGTTGCTAAGGCTATGGTTGTTGAAGCTGCTTGCTGCACTGCCACTGGTTGCCTATGACAACTGCAAAGTAGCCTTTGATACTTCAAGAAAAGCGATCCAAGCGTCTCCAATGCGGGTTGTGACAACTGCATTCTTCCACCGCAAAATTTGCTTTATCAGTTATGTAATCTAATTTGGAACAACCGCAAATTAAATTACATGGAAGCTTGTACACGAATTTTCAATTAACAAAAACATAAAATTGTAAAATATAATATTTTATATTATTCGACTTTAGTGGGCTTGTGTTTGTTGTTGGTAAGTTGTAGTTAATAACAAGAAATATAAAAAATAGCAAGTGCATATAATCAGTCTTTCAAACAAACCCGTTTACACAAACAATGAACCCTCAAGATTGACAGGGCGTATACGTAACTTTGTGAAGAAGTTGAAATTCAGGAGTAAACTGTTGGGAGCAAAATGCAAGTCAACCGCATTGCAAGTAACGCATGGTGAAACCTTATGCAACTAGTATAAATGAAAGCAGTTTGTGAAAGTTGAGGAGGTGGTTATGAGGTAAGGAAGGTGGATTGGGAAAGAAAGAGTTGGTCAGCTTGAACGACAGCTTGTTGCGCGCATTATTAAAAACGTTTCACACACACAGGTGACACGAAAATACAGGTACATTTACCTGTGTTGATTGCTTAGAGGATGAAGATGAAAGAGAGAGGAGTTAACAACGAATTTGAGATGCTGCGCTAAGTGGAGCTCGCCGCTGGAAGCATTGTGATAATCAAACGAGGTGGCTGATTTGACATTTATAAATGAAAACTTATGTTGTAAGGTTAGAAATGGAATGACACCAAGATGCGGGTGGTGAATGCAAGCGGTGGAGTTGAAAAGCAACACACAAAAGGTAAAACAAGGCGGAATATTTGTCCTCCCCCCACAAGTATGCAACAGACTGTTATACAAGTTTTTGTTTGGTGTGTTTACTTTAAAAAGGGAGTAGCAATTAAATGATATAAATGTTACTAAGCAACAACAGCTTCTTGGAAATGAGTAAGCGCGAGGGTTACAAGACTGCCTGAACAATAAATGGAAGTGATATTGTTTCTTTTTTTTATAAGTACCCACGACCAAGATAGTTCTCGAAGAATATTTAATTACCTACCTTTGCAGTGCAATCACAGAAGTGAAAATAAAATGTTTCAAAAAAATAAAAAAGGTGGCAATAAGAAAATTATTTTTTCAATTATGAAAATACCTTCCTCTTTAACATGAACTCTTTGAGGCTAGGATTGCAAATGGCCAAAAAGTATATAAATAAAATTAAAACCACTCAATTTCTTAGCAAAATGTTCAGTGTTAACTCAAGAATCTACGTTCAACCACGTATAGCGTTTGGGAAAATTCGTAATTATGCCACCGACGTGATCGGAGATGTCGCACAAGGTCGAAATATGAACTTGAGGAATCTTATTCATACTTTCTCAGCCAATATTTTTAGAAATAGCATTGTAATTTCACTGATGTTTCAGAGTTGTTTAAAGTTAAGTTTAATGTTTTCTTTGTAATGCCGTGAACTTGAGAAATACATATCATATTAACTTCGGTAGTAAGAATTATAAGTAATCATCTTAAAATAAAAAGTAAGAGATTAAAAAAAATATTTACAATTGCGTAAAATTTTTTTAACTTTTATCTTAAATGCATTCAAAAGTAAGTAAGCTCTTTTAGGTACCTTTTTCGCTTGTATGGAGCATCTGGAAGGTCTCTTTGAAGTGCCCAGTAGTAATCTGCCACCAATAAAACTCTCCATCTGTATTGTCAGCATCTCTTTAATATCCTTGCTCTTCACTCACATCTCATTAATGTATTTTAGACTCATTGAGTAATTTGAAGTTTGAAATGCTTTAAACATTATGTGTCCTATTTTTTTATATTTAGAGCAGAAATCCACCCTTTTCTTTGGGTATACGACATGGTTGTAAATAAACCTGTATCGGCCGTAAGTCTTCTAATATCTGGTCCTACAGAAACACCTACCTGCATCTTTGCTCCTGGAGACTTTGATATTAAATATTTGAAGTTATTTCCAGCTTCACAAACAATTTTATATAACAGTCTAAGAGTGATCCCCAGCCTGGTTAAGAGATCAACCATTTAATCTAACTTAACATGTCCAATATTTTTAAATTACCGCAATATCCGCTTGCCAACCCGTCATTTGAAAAAAAAAACCAAATTCAAAAACTCCACAATTGCTTTAAACTGTCTTTTTGAATAAAGTATGAAAATCCGCCACTGTGCTGGATCTAATGAACTCTTTTATATATTCTATCGTTCTCTTAGACAAAGTAGGAAGTGCACAGCTTAACCTAGTATCTAAACCTAGAGGAACCACTCGGCTAAAGTAATTTCCTGCCTTTCAGCCTTTATCCAAGCAACTCAGCAGCGTTTCTGCGAAGATTTAAATTTCTTACCAAATTATTTAATTCGCCCTGCAAAAGCAATTCCGCTGCTGTCATCTTTACATTCAAAAGTTCAGGTACAGCACTTGTCATCCCTTTCAAGGTTAATTGGCATTTTTCCCTATATTATTTTGATTCCATGCGGAATGAGAAGTATGGTTGATTGCAGATTGGCGTATGAATTTGTTAGCTTCCGTTATAAACTACACCTTTTCAAATTGCGCGAACAAAAATAACTATCATAACTAAATCTGTTGCTCGAGCCATGCTATTTGAATCGTATATCGTAGAGATTTTTTCTGTGCCTCGAGGCAATTTCGAAGATCTTTAACACAACGCTACAGAATTTTTGAAGTGTCCAAACTGTATTGTGATCTCCGATTTTTGGGCCAAAATGCGCGAAGCATAGCATGCTTCGCTTACAAAGTTCAGTTTTCTGATGACCGGTCTTAACCTCATTTTTTCTCTTAAATTTGCGCTCTCGTATCTTCGTTTCCATATAGGTCACATGTGTTCAATGGGATTAAGGATTAGGCCCTGGGGAAGATGTGGCAGCTCTTCTCTCTTATTGTATAACAACTATTTCTTAAGGGGTTACATGGGTTTAAATACAATTCTACGTATTTATATCTTCAAGTTTGCCTAAAAAATAATGTACTTGTTTTTTATAAATTAGCTTTTTTTGCGTTTTATAAAACAATTTTACGTCCTGGAATTTTTTGAGTACGTTTTTTAGTTTTCAAAACACTTATATGGACGATATATATACGAGTATGACAGTTGGAAACTGCCAGCCAGTAATGTCGTTGCCGACCTGTGTAATTACACTTAAATTCATGGATTGACTTAAACTTATTAGCGCATACGCAAGAATCAAACCACAAAATTTATATAAGACTCAGTCAACATGTAAAACTACTGGCAGCTGCTGAGGCAGGCAACAGAATGTAGACACATTTGCATTACAATGTGGATATTGATGAATGAGGCTCGTCTACATCATTGCTATAAACGCCTCCAACAACGCCTTGTCTCGACTAAATCGGAGGTGTTGTACGAGAAACACATTTAATACGCATTATCGCCGCAAAGTATGCATCACAGCCTGGTATGCGTTGTCGAATGTGGTTTAGCACGAATTTTGACAATGTTGTAAAATCGATTTTTGGGTGTTTTTTTACAAAAAAAATAAAAATATTATTTTAATGTAATTTGAAAGCAAATAGTTAGACCACAATTTTTATATTTCCTTCGTAATAAGATCGTTAATTAAAATTCTATATTAAGCATTTCTAAAACCGCATTCAATTTTAATTTCTGCTGAAATTTAAACTCAAACTGAAAATCGATCTCAGACTTATGAATTATGAATTAACAATTGAAATATTGTCATATACTTTTATACCCAAGCATCAACTCAAATTTAGCGTTGTGCTCAAATTTAATATTTAAGAAGCCCTCTTAAAAACTCAAATTCAGCTAAAAACAAAGTTTTAACTCACTCTTTAACTAACTTTTAGAGTTGCATTCAAATTTAACAAGCTCTTCTAAGAACTCAATTTTAGCTAAAACTCAACTGGAATTTAAGTGAATCTATACTCATATTCAATTTTGGCTTAAAATCAACTTCAAATGAACTCAAACTCAATTTATACTCAAATACGATTTCAACTCAAAATCAACTTTATTCGAGCTCAATTTATATCTAAGCTCAATTTCAGCTCAAAATCAACTTAAAACGAATTCAAACTAAATTTGTACTCAAACTCAATTTATACTCAAACTAAATTTCAACTCACAATCAACTTCACACGAACTTAAACTCAAATTGTACTCAAATTAAAATTTAACTCAAAATCAGCTTTAATTTAACTCACTTTGTACTCATGCTCAATTTCAGCTCAAAATCAGCTTCAATTTAATTCAAATTGAAATTATTTTCAAAAGAAATTTAAACTCAAATTCTACTGCAATTGAGCTCAAACTCAATTTATACTCAAACTCAATTTCAACTCAAAATAAATTTGAATTTAAGCTCGAAGTCAATTTTAACTCAAATTCAAATTTAATCTCAACTAAAATGCACCTTAAATTTAAACACTACTCAGATAAAATTCAATGAAAAGCTCACATTTAATAATTTTAAATGCAAACATGTGTTAGATTATAAATGCTCAACTTTCTAGTCAACTGAAAAAGATACATACATTTACAGTATTTCTCACTCATATCAACGCCAAAATTGTACTATTTTTGTAAAAATATTAAAAGTATTTTATTGACAGGTGAAGTATTATTTTCATTTAATTATCTATCAAAATAAACCGTAATCAACTTGTCAACGGAACAAATCCGAATTACTCATACGAGCCGGTGAGCTCATAATAAATTCAGTAGCACAAATGGTCGACGATTAGAGCAGCAATTTTTTCCGCTTACCTGCCACGGGCCGAACAACTATGCATATTTGCCAAAGGCGCATTCACAAGTGCACACACTCATATATACATTAACTGTCCCTACAGAACCGTTGAAACACTCTAGCTCTAAGCTTGCCGCTTCACAGTTATATGGGCACATTGCAAATGACCATTTCGAGTGACACTAATTTGCACAATCGAGCAGCGGCGAGGTTAATGAGCAAAAGCAGCAATATGTGAGTTTATATATGTCCGTGTATGTGTGGTCTGCATAGAAAAACAGCTGCATTAGCGGAATTTGTGGTCAAATACCATTGCCCACAGGCCGCAAAATAGATAGCAGAATAATTGTGAATTAGCACGATTCGTTGCACAAAAGCTCGGTGTCAGCGGGAGGGAGGGAGTTCAATTCTCGTTTACTCTCAGTTTACTGGAATGAGGCCTGGATACACAGATATATAATTAAGTGTGCTAGTGATTGCATGGATTTCTTTAGTATATAGAAATTATCATTTAATTTCTCAAGAGCGGTGTGCAGTGGAAGTGAAGTGAATATCAGAACTGATTAGAGTATATATTTATTTTTATCTGATTTGCTATGAAATGGCTTGGAAGTTTAAAGTTCGAAAAATGCATTTAAATATCTGTATTTACGTGAGCCTATTTATCAGTCCAAATACGAACTAAAATAGCAAGAAACTCAAACTTCAAACTTCGCTTGAATCCAAAGCCTTTACTCAATGTTATTAATAAAGTTAGAACCAATTACGCCAAAACCTAAATAAATTTTAGAATTAGTAAACAAAATAAAATAAAAATAACTGACAAAATCCTGAATAACTCAAGATCTGTCCCAAACTCAAACTGAAGTCAGTAACAGTCTGCTACTAGAAAATGGCATAAACATTCATAAATAAAACACAAAATCAAATACTAACAAGTTCAGATTTAAAGCTTTCCCCACTACAATAAAACCCAATTGAACAAGTAAGGGAATTTCGTTTACGCTCTTAAGGCTTGTTAGTTTATCAGTCTATGGTGAGTTTTCAACCGATTTCATTTATATTGTCAATAGAAGTTCTTATAATATTTGTACTCAGCAAATTTTGTTGCTATACTTGTAGTTTTAATTGTTTAGGAGATATGTACATTAAACTTGTTAGTTGGCGGAGCCACGTTCACTTTTTCAAAAGTTTTTGCCCCAGGTGCCTTTCGCTACTACTTTATAGATTTTCGGTTAATAGCGTTTTGAGGACGTGCCAGTATCCCAACGATTTCTCCAGTACTCGAAATCTTCAGCAAAATTCGTTTTATCTCTTCGATCCACTGAAAATTCAATTCATGAGCAATACAAACAAGGGAAATGGATCCTGTTGGATCCAAACTTAAGCTTCTTATGGCAATATTAAAACTCATGCTAAATATTAGACCAAAACTAGGCTCCCCAATTCAAACCTTTTTAATAATTTGTAGTCCAACTCTAACAGAAATCAAATCATAATTCAAAGTTAAGTTGCAAGTGATTGAAACTTGACCATAGTCTTACTCTAAGATAATGTGAATTATAGCATATGGCTAATTAATTGATTGTCATAGGCTATCCAAAGGAAAAATTTTAGCTCAAACTCATAATGGGTTGTCAAAAAAGTATTGCGGTATTTTTATTGATTTTTTTTTTTTTTTTTAAATTGAAATGAATTTTTGATGACTCATGCCCAGCTCTTGACCGATGCTGCGGCTGCTACTATGCCGGTCTCTTTCGACCAATTCAGCGATTTTATCGCAATTTTCGACGACAGGCCTTCCGAAGCGTGGCGCATATTCGACCACCTCTACACCAGAACGAAAACGTTGAAACCATCGTTGTGCGGTGGAAATGGAAACTGTATCGGGTCCACAAACTGCACAAATTTTATTGGCGGCTTAAGATGCATTTTTGCCTTTATCGTAGTAGTACTGTATGATATGCCGTATTTTCTCTTTACTTTGCTCCATGTTAAGTCACGAACGACTTAAAAGAAACGACGATCAATCAAACACGTGGTAGCGCGTAAAATGAGCTTTCCAAAAAGGTATAGCACGACCCGATGCGACGAATGAAACTAGAACTACGCGCTTTCAGCGCCAACTAGCGAAAATACCGCAAGACTTTTTTGACAGCCTATTGTTTACATCACAGCAGTTTAAAGTTAAAAATGGCAGAGAGCTACTGAATAGTTGTGTTTCTCAAACAATTAAGAGAAACTAATAAGTAGAGAGGTTACATGGGCTTATGGTTTTCAAAAAAATCAATTTTTGTTATTATCTTATTAACTTCAACAGTAACCCTACAATATTGTCCCAAACTTTCAAGTTGATCCGAGTAATTGTTTCGGAGACACATCCTTATGAACTTGTGCGCTCAAAGGTAGCTAGGCTAAGTGCGCTGTCTTTAAACGAGTTTTTCTCCAAACTGTGTTTTTGAAGTCAGTTGGCAAGTTTTCTCGAGAACAACTCGATCAATCTTCATGAAATTTTACACAGGTCTTTAAGATACAATTCTTAAAGACTTGGACAAAGGAATTTTTTTTCGATTACAACTATTGGAAAAAAAATTTCACGAAATTTTCACTGAAATTTTAATATTTTTGTTAAAATGTCTGCAAAAAATCAAGTTTTTTTATTTTTATAATATAAACTAAAATTGATTGACAAAAAGCATTTCAAAACTCATAAAATATTTTTTCCAATTTAGTTAATATTTACTCTGAATATTTAAGTGATTAAAATTCATATTTCCACATCTTCAGTTCATCTCAATAATACACTAACTCAAATAGCTAACAAATGCAAATTCTTATTAAACCAAATCATCCCACAGCTAAGCACTCTCGTGGCATTATCCCTAGTCATTATGGGTGTAATGAATTACCGCAATTATGTCGTTGAGTTACACAATTTGGCATTTATAACAATACATAAATAACAAGAGCAACAACAATAGCTTTCGGTGGTGACCCATTAAAATGTAATTAACTCAACACACAGCTGCCTGTTTAATTTGAAGCCGAGATGAGCAGCTGTTATGATAGATTTCCAATTAATTGGCGGCTGCGGGGAGCAATGATGACGTAGGGGTGGCGTAAACACATAATTTATGCAAATAGTATGGAGAGTTGTGGAGAGAGAAAACATATAGTAAAGTACCTTTCTATAACAACACCAATTATTAACCAAAATTAAACTCGTGGAGGAGCTATACTTACCGGAGCATATTTCATAAAAATGTCATGCCTACCTTCAGAGGCCTTTCGAGCCCCTTTGTGGTTTGCAATTCAAGTATAAAGGCTATTGTTTGACACTTTCTACTAACATTTTAACAGAGACATAAAGATTGAAAAATAGTAAACGGGACATTCGACAGGATAAAATCTATGTCTTGCGAACTGTATTGCCGTGCCTATTGCCTGTGGAGACTCCGCATTGCTTATATCTTACAATATATAGCAAACTAATTCGTATGCCTTATATCGTAAGCTATAAGCTGTCACTTCAGCAGTTTGACAGCACAGTTTTCACTTCTATGAAAATTTCGAAGATGCAACATATACCATTTGCGCATGCCTTTTCATTTCGGTTATGAAATTCAAGACGAGTATTAAGACGGTTGTTATATTATAAAAATAAAGTACATTTTCAAAATAATATTTTTTCAAAAAATTATTATTTAGTTTAATATTGTTAATTTACAGAAAAATTATGCAAATTGGTTTGGGAATAAGCGAAATCTTAAATTTAATAAACTTATACTAGCGAAAATCAAAATATCATTGCTCATTTTAAATTTATTGTTTTAATTGGTATATAAAATGTATGCCACAATTATGACATAGTAGTCCAAAAATATGAATTCTTATTTTTCCCAGAAATACGTTTGTAAAAAAAGGATCTTTTTCTTATTATCTTATTTTTCCCAGAAATATACATTTGTAAAAAAAATGATCTTTATCCTTTTTTTATTTTCCACATAAAATATTTAAACAGTTCAAGGGCTCACAACAAGGGCTACATCAGCTACCTACCCAAATGCTACCTTCGCAAATGATAAAATAAATTTTTCAAGAGCTCAAAGCATGCGCTACATCAGCTCGAACCTACCTACCCTTCGCCTTTGCGCAAATGATTATCTTTTGATAACAAATGCCCACATACAGATTTGGCATTGGCAATAGCAATAGATTTGACAGTTCGCAAGACATAGATTTTATCCTGTCGAGATGCCCCGTAAGCAGCAGCAGCTGTTGCGAGATAACTAGCCAATGATCTTATGGTGAATTTCGCCGAAAGTGAGAATGGAGCGAAAGCTATGCTTAAAAGCTCGGTATGCCTTGCAGTACAGTTGAGCTGACTAGGTCAGTAGTGAAACTCTTAGCTCGCCTAGCTTGTGTTCTTATACAAATGTTAATATTTGCACTAAGATCAGTATTAGAGTGCCACAAAATAATTAAATATGTATGAGTTAGACATGAAATGGTAACAGTTGATTGGGAAACTCACCACACCACAGTTATTATTAAATGTAAACAAACAGATTTGACTTATACACATACAAACTATGCATTTGCTGAGTTTGGACAAGCACGTTGTTGGTGTGCATAGCTCCATAAATCGGGAGCTGTGGATATATTTCATTTTCATGCTAAATAAATATTAAATTCAATTCTGATTTATGTCTGACAGCTTGATGTACAACGCTGCCATTGCAACCTTCGGCTGAGTGAATTTGATACGTTGTCGGCAGGTGTTAGTAAAGAGAGAATATTTCCATTCATTTTTATGTGTGTATGAAATAGTAGCTAGTCGAAAACAAAATTTCAAAAATAAAACTAGTTAACTATTTTTTATTCGGTACAGCTGGTTACCATTCTCAAAAATCTACAGGTTCTAACAATAGTCTACAATGAAATTTTTATTTCAATTTTTCTAAGGAGTTCCAAAAGAAATGAATGCTATAGATGTCCTTATTAACGATAAAAAAATATATTAACGCTTAACTAAATTTTTGCAAAATCATTCAAATAATAATTTCTTGTACTTAAGTAAATAGAAGAGATACTGTTGAGAAAAAGAGTTATCACAGCATTGCTAATTTGTTATTCGCCCTTTCCTACAGTAGGCTTTGCTAATAATTTATTTCCAGGTTCTATATCGACAGCATGTAGACATTCATACGCCTATCGTGTACATTTGGTTTTTTGCATAAACATTTGTTGAAAGCTCAATCTCGCCATCTAAGTTACTGGCAAATACCTCCTTTCAATTTATTTGCCTAATCAATATGCGAAGGTGCTATCGCAGACACTGTTTGCAAGTCGGCAAAGAATATGCGATAGTTGCATAATAATTGATTTGTTTGTGTCATACTTTTAGGATTTTAATAAAAAAAAGTTGTTCCAGCTCTTAGCAAATGTCAAGGGCACAAATGAAATTATTTTCAGATATTTCTATGATAGAGTGACATTTTGTTTATATTTTTGTAAATTTCAATATATTCAGGATCTGTTTAAATATAAAAAAGAATAACTAAATTTGATGAAAACACAATGATTATGAATAATGGTAGTATGATATTAAGTAAATAAAAAAAACACAAACAAACAAATAAAGCAAAATTTTAAACATTAATTGAATAGAAAGGGGAGGTCTAGCAAGTGGTATATTTTCAATCTTCCACGTTGTAAACTTTTGGCCAGTAGTTGAATCGCAAATAATGTATATTTTCAGAATTCTCTAAACAGATCAGGTAACGTCTGCTAACGCAAAACTTTATTTTGAAAAGTTCGAATTACTTTTAAATTTGAATTCGCTACACTGCACCAGATTTTAATTCTATACATTCAGATCGGCCTATGTATTATCTTACAAATTCGAAACTTATTCTTCAGACTGAGGCAGCATCTTGGCCTAAGGAGCCAGAATAGCTGCGTCAATTTTAATCTTAGCTGAGCTCTTTTTATTCTTGCGTGATCTTTCAAAGTGCATCTCTTATCAATTGGAAACCCCAAATATTTTGCGCATGTGTTTGTTGATTACAACTTGAGGGCAATTTTTGTGCTTGAGAGTATATACTAATGTTACGGACTTTTGGATATTAATAGCAATGTTCCATTTGTTGAGCAACAGTTCTAGAGCATTCAATTGCATCTGCAGTTTTTTCGAAGCAGTAGTAGGTTCACCACTTTATGCCAACAGTGCAATATCATCAGCATAGGTTTCCGTCACTGATTGTAGAATGTACAGCACAGAAGCTAATACACTGCCTTAGGGCACGCCAGCACGAACAGATCTCAAATCCAACTCAGCATAACGGCATCTAACGTAGAACGTCCGATTGTGCAAGCAACATTTTAGCAGCAAATAATAAGACATTGGTAGTTTTCCCTTTTATTTGAATAATAGGCCAAGATACGCCACATTGTCAAATGCTTGGTGGACATCAAGGAACACAGCTGTGCAATATTTATTGGTTTTCATAGTACTGGTTAAGCGTGTTCTACTCTATTACATTCTTCAATTGTGCAATAAATGTACTTTCGAGATAATTGATACAATGACTGATTTTAAAAAGTATTTTATAAGGGTTTAGTAAAAAAATTGTTAAAACTCAATGAAGAAACTTTACGTTCATATCACTGATGGGGGAAAAATAGAGAGCTCCATCCAGTGAAAATTTATTCATTCTAATTTTTACTTGGATTTTCTTGCCCTTTGATACAATTTTTAAACGTAAATAATCTAACTAAAAGAATGATTATATGGAATGTGTTTATATAAAAAATTTTATCTATTTCGAAGTTTCCTACTTTTAAAGAAAAAACACAGAAATAACAAACTTAATGGCGAATGTGTATTATCATTTGATGCAATACTCTCATTCATTTATTTTTTGAAGATTATCTCTTTAAAACTTTAGCCGCAGCTACGTCTCAGGTGGTCCATCCGTTGATTTATTCTCACACGATCTTGGTGGACAATCGATCAGCCCACAACGTGAAATTATCTCCTCACCGAAGTTTTTCTCAATAAATGCATAGATTGAGACGATGTGTGGGATGTGCCGACGTCTTAATTACGATCAGGAGCTTCAATTTCGGACATCAATCATCATCCGATGACCACCGGCTCACAAGCTACACCAAACCGTTATTTTAGCTGGGTGAAATGGAAGCTCTTGAATCTCTTGAGGTTACTCTTCGTCTCAAATCTGACAATTTCAAACAAAAGATAAGACAAAACTTCAGATCTTCCATAGAGCAAAGCGATGTTGCTTGGGACGGTCGAGCGGCTTCCATTCTTCCTTAAGCTGTATTTTGTATGCTTTCAATTTAAGATCTTTGCCTAAAATGCGCCATCAGACGTTCCATACGTTAGTCCGAGTTGCTGTGAACGGCGTCGAATCGACTGTCTTCGTGTACACTCTCAGCTACAGCTTCTATATTTCCTTCACAGCGTGCTAGACATATTCTATTCGGTCGAAAATTATCCAAAAATGAATTTTTCAATATGGGTGATGGCTTGCGTGAATATTCGTAAAAAAATCTAATAATTTGTAAACGGTATTTAGGCGTAATTCTTTCCATATGATGAAATGCCAAACAATACTGAACAAAAATAACATGACAGCTTGACACGACTTTCTCGTGATTTGTCAAAAAGAGGCCTTTGAAAAAAGCTCTTGTGCTTGGATCACCATTTATATTGTTATGATATATTTTACAGGTACACCTTTTTCGTTACTAAGCTCAACCAGGATTATCGCCCCTTACTAATACGTCTACGTTCTATGCCCTGAACTAATATCAAGGTTTTTCATACAAAATTTCAGTTTCCTTTAACAGCTTCATCTACTTCTCTTCTAATTTTAATTATCTGTCAACCCTGCAAAATTTAAATCCGAAGCTAATTGGAAATCTATTGGCTGTGCTAACCTCATACATAGGAGTGCGCTCTAGTAATAATTGTGAATATTATTTGTAAAAAAATGTTTTGCCGGAATTATAGTGAGCGCATCCTTTTAAAGCAAACAAAGAAATATAAAAAAAAATAACCACATTGCATTATATAAGACTCACTTCTCTAAACCATTGCTATCCCAACTAATATCAGACTCCAACTTGACAGACGACCAGCAAAGTCAGCGCGTTGAGTTTAATTTGGATTTCCGCGGTGGGGCCTACAACGCAACGTCACCCGCCAACGCACTGCACACGGTATATCTTGTGGCTGTGCTCTGATCGCTCGTAAATAAACCTACAATTTTATCAACTTTTATGTTTGTTGTTGTTGTTTTTTTTTATCTCAGCTTCCTTCGTATTTGCTGGCTTTGACCCAGTTATGGGCGGCCAATGCCCACGTCTACCCAGCTGCCCGGCGTCAAGTCAAATTTGTATTGATTTTCAACCGAAATTGAGTCTTTTATTTTTGTTTGTGCGAATGTTTGTTTTGTTGTTTGAATTGCTCATCTTGGCACTGAAGTGGCGTGGTAATGTGTGCCTGAAGCGGCGTTCAGTGTGTTTTGAATGTAAATTGAGCTGCATTCTAAATAAAAGTGTGTCTGTGTGGATTTTGTTTGCTTGGTTTTCGATTCAATTTGAATTAATTTTCATACAGTAGCTATGCTGTAGCTTATAATATTAAAAAGTATCGAATACCAAGTAAAGACATTACCAACAATGCTGTCCTTAAAGGTGTAAGTAGGAAAAAGAAGATACAGTTAGTTAAGTATCAACCGAAATCCATAAGTGACAAAAACCTGGCAAGGTCGTCGGAGTTTGAAGGAACCTTTTATCTTTAGTTGAAAACAATACGCAGCTATGACGGCTACTTGAAACAGGAAGACTTTGGAACAGAACAAAATTCTCGATAACCACCGTGAATGGCAGCAAAGCTTGTTGTTAGTTGCGTCCGAAGTCTGTTCGGCGTTTTTTTGATATCGTCGACGTAGTTGAGGAATGACCACTTAATACGCCTAGGAGGCAGTTCTGCTCCAAGCAGGTGACTGCAGAGATGATTTCTGCGAAAGCACCCCTGCAGGAACTACTTGGAGAGGAGTTTATTATGCTCCTTAACTGGGAGCGTACGGGCCTCACTATGCAGGTGTTTGATGGCAGACAGAAAGAGGCATCTTGATATAGGCCAGAGTGCAGTCTTCTGACAAGTTTTCAACATCCTCCACTGCATCCAGGTGAACATATTGGTGCGACCATATATGGATGTATAAAGATTTGCGTTCTGAGGTGGTTAGCTGTGATCCCCCAGAGGTGGAACAGTCATGAAGGAAGGGATGATATCCTTACCCCGTCGTCTTTCAAGAAGATTCTAAAAGTGGTACCTTGTAAGATTTTTAAATTTACAGCGTGAATATTAATACGGCAATGACCAATTGCAGCTAAGTAAAGTATAAACTTGCTGAGGGTGAAGATTTCACTGGTTCTCTTGCAATTTATAGAAAGAACTTGCGACTGCGTAGATTCTAATGGTTACCCATCATTCGCCAAATCTCGCGTGGCCCAGTACTCTAGTCGGTAAATGCAAGTATACAGCTAAGTTATGACAACGAAGCTGAGATGTCTTTCCTTATCAACTCATCAGCTTAATACTCGTAGTTGCTTGCGATTCCACTGTAGCGAGGTATCACAGGTAGGGATATAACCGCAAGTAGTGCAAATTAGCCTCTTGAACGGAAATTGGTCAATGTTTAATCTCTATATCTTTGGCCTGAGCTCATATTTGGCAACGCAACGTAAAAGTCAAAAGTTTTATAGCAAAACCGTTAACTGATCCTGTGTCTCACTTCTTAGTAATCATACTAGATTCTAAAGCTTTCACTATTAGAAAGCTGATTATATCATTATTGGGAATAGATGGATCAAAATGAGGAAATTTCTATACAGACTATTTTACGAAACCGCCGAATGATTTGGAGATTCCAGTAAGTTACTTCAGAGCAAGTTGTGTATTAGTTTATGGCCATAATGTAATAGATAGGAATTCTCTTCAGCCACTATTTTCTTAGTGTGAACTTGCGGAACACTCTTTTGTTAAATTTTATAATTTTGTTTTGTATTCACTTATTTTAATTATTAATCTAGCTTTTCATTCGAGCTTACTGCTCACCATTTAAGATACCCACGACTCTCTGCAAAAATTTAATATCAAACTTTCTGACATATTTTTTTAAGCATAATTCAGCATTTTAATACTATAGCCTTCAGTTCTACAATCTTTTCTACAAAAAATATCAATATTGTCGTTTTAAATTATACAAATATCTGCCTGTCACCCTTTTAGCCATCCAACTAATAAATATACCGCACTGCGTACAGACCAATTCAATTTGATGCGATCCTAAAAATAGGCACTTAAGCGACGTTATACTGCAAAAGCGAAACGTGCGTGGGCAATAAAACTGAAATCGCTTCTCTAAATGCCAAATACAAAAAAATCAATTTCAATGTATCTCAATGAAATGCAGCACACCATCATGCTGCTAATTCAATTGGTGGCTCTGCCCGCATACAACATTTATAGAAACGCCAATAAAATGTTTATTTTTCCGTTGATGTGATCATCAGTACAAATCTCTGTTTAACAAATGTCTATATTTATAAATCTGACTGCTTGTGAGTACTGTGAAATGCTGACCGTTGGCCGCAAGCAAATGGCAGTTTAAGAAGTGCTAAGTATGACATATCAGTGTGATTTTTAGTGATTTTCGAGATAATTTCTTTTTGTAAAGTTGTTTTATCAATGTTCGAAAGCTTTTATTGATTTTATGGCAAATGGTGAATGATATATATTATTACTTAATTTTAAGAGCGATGAGTAAATTTACTCAAAATTCAATCAAATTATGAATCATACAATTAAAAATATATACCTTTCTTCTCTATTGGCGTAATTAAGTTTTTAGCGAAGTTAACAATGTTAGGTTCTTCCTTTTCATTGTTTGTCATCTATTCCAGACACCAAGTGCGGTCCTTCAGCACCTGATCTCTCTAACGGACAGGTCACACAACTTCCTCTTCTGCTGACATCACCTGTACAACAAGAGCAACGTGTTTTCGTCCATTCGGACGACACCATCCATTGTAGCCTTTGTCTTTTAATTCGCTGAAGTATGTCAATGTCATCATACTCATCATACTCAGCATTCCATCGAACCGAATGGATGCGCAAAGGACCATTATTCTTCCGTTCAACCTTCTCTCTAAAACTATAACGTCGACTCAAGGTTCATCGTCCAGATATAGCAGGACGGGATCATTCTTTTATAGAGTTTGTTCTTTGTTCGTCGTGAAGACGTTCGTCCGCAAAAACTTTTCTTTACCGGTTTTCTGGTTTCAAGGTAGACGAAATTATGTGACAACAAGAGATATTTCGTCTCGTTCAAGTGACATCTTCGCATAATCCCCAAATTACAGCTAGTTTAGTTGCAATCGTCCGATTATTGGACAAAAAATATTCCAAATCGCAAAAAAAAGTTTTATTCAATTTAGTTCGTAGGCTGTATAGACGTTATGTTGGAATAAAAGTCATCCACATCAACATCCACCAATTGAGGCATGAAAAAGACATTAATCGTGGTTTTTCATTGACTGTACTTAATATTATAACAGCCTCATTTTTGAAAAAAATATGGGATAGTGATTTTCTCGACTTATAGAATACACCAGACAGTGACTTTTTGGGATATAAGAGCGCCTCAACATTGGCTTGCGGTCACAAAAAAAAAATTACCGAACGTTCAAAATGTCAGTCAAGTTATTAACCAAATAATTAAATATCAAAATCGGTGGTCATCTCATTTTGTATATTCACCGAACGTGGACGCCTTGGTGGTTTTCATTTTGCAATTCAGCTATATTTTCGAGCATAAACTATCCTTCTATTACTGTATCGAACACTTCGATTCTAGGTTTGGTGTGCACTGGAGTCTCTGAGTACGCGCATTACGATGTGATGCGAAACCAAATCAATTATTTTAGGATCACTGACCCTGCTCAAACGAAAATTGAACTCAGCGGTCCAAGCCATTATTTTGGTAATTTATTTTGACGATAGGAAACCTGAGTCTGTTAATAGTTATATTACATATCGCAAACCAAACCGATCATAAATCAGGTAACAGATGTCAAAAACAACAACTCAGAAATGTCAGAATAAAGTAATATCTTCCAAAATGGCGTGTTTAAAAAGTACATAACATTTGTGGAAAAAATCTAAAAAAATGGCTTTTTAAAGCTACACAGACAATATTATCCCAAAAAATTAAAAAGCATATATTTAGGCGCTGTAGATTTTAATGGAAAACCTTTTTTGATGTTTTAAGAAAAAAATATAAAGTTTATAAATAATCGTGAACTAAAAATGAGTAAATTTAAAAGTCGTAAAATCAGAAATTGTTTACTAATCACACGAAAATGTTATATTAGTTTGACAACTATTGATGTAGAGCATTCCCCATTGACTGTAATATTATAGACGGCCTAATTTTTCAAGAAATATTGACGAATGATTCTCTCGGCCAATATAGCACCCTAGTCAAGGAATTTTTGGGGATATAATGACATCTCAATATTTTCTAAGGGGCTATCCCTACTAAAAAACTTGTTTACAAACGTAGTCAATTTCCAAAAATTGGTTTTTTGGTCCCGTTCACCGAACGTGCGACGCGTTTGGTCTTTACGTTTCAATTCTTGCACCAATTGGATTTTGTAAGCCAGAAAACAAAAATTCTTTAGAGAAATCTTCTTTAAAGTAGATAGTCACAGCTATAAGTTGTTGCACATTAAGATCGCCTGGACTTATTCGGGTGCGCACTGGACGGCATCTCTGAGTATGCGCATTATCGACTAGAGTAAATGTGATACGAAGCTAATAATGCCATACATTTTTTTTATTATTTTGTTACCTCTTGTCAACCCAATTATAGTCAGTGTCTCTCAGTTGTACTCAACTTAATAAAATTGCTATTTGAGGCCTGAGTTTTTCTACTAAATTTCATTGACAATATACACTGTTATGAGTAACACGTAATCGCATTTTCATTGAGATAACTCACATATTGGTCGATATATGAGGTACAAAGTCAACCGGAAGTTCGAAAATGTTTACAGTGTCAGACAAAACTCATTGTACTTACTAGAGTCTCACACATATTCCGTCATAACTTTTTAAATAGATGCACTAGGTGAATAATATTTTTTGCAAAAGTAAGATCACATATTCTATATTAAGAAACAATGAAATTTAGTTTTGCAACTTTTATGTAAGATTTATAAATTATAACAGAATGGAAAAAAGTAAAAAGTTCGTGCGACATAACTCATTGGACTTTAGTTAAATACAAAAATAAATTAGTTTTAAATTAATATTTTACTAAGTAGCCAAGTTGCCAGAATTTTTTATTTTGGCTCCGTCGTTGCCTGCTTGGATATATTTTTTGAAAATTTTCAACTTTAACTTCTTTCATTTATTTCACTTTTTCTTTTCATGGAAATTCGTTATTTGCCTCTTGTGCGGATTACTTGAGTCGGCTTTTCGCTGCGCTGCTCAATGGCGCGTGTAATGGAAAGTTAAGGTTTTGCCTGAAATTTTTCAGAAATCATAACAAATAATTTTAGACAACATTTAACCAGAATTGCAAAGTGTTATCGTTGCGAACAGTTTGCACAGCATTCAATAGGCCTTTAGAGCCTTAGCAGTTGTGGAAAATCAGAAAGAGTTATAAATTTGTCGAAAAAAAATAAAATAAAAGTGATGTGATGTGAGGTGTTTTTCATTCTTTCAAAAGTTTATGATTTTAGCGGCGATCACAGCCATCTTTTCATCACCCATGCCAATTTAATTTTTGAAAGCACTATTTAATCATGTGATTTCTAAAATAGTAGCAATTTCAGTATTAGTCAACCTTTAGTAGACTTTTAGAATTTTATTCATCAAAATGGGTCATAGATACACATAGACAGATTCACATAGATACAGGTTTTCTCTCTCTCTCTCTCTGTGTGTCTCTGTGAATTTTGTTTGCTTGGGTTTTGGTTCAATTTCAATTAATTTTTTTACAGTAGCTAGGCAGTAGTTATTAGGGCATGCACCTGGAATGTCCGGTCCCTTAATTGGGAAGGTGCCGCTGCCCAGCTGGTTGATGTCCTCGTGAAAATAAAGGACACCACCGCCGACCAAGAAATGCGATGGATGGGACAAGGACAGAGACGAGTAGGTCCTTGTGACATTTACTACAGTGACCATATAAAGGAGCGCAAGTTTGGTGTGGCATTCCTGGTGGGAGAGAGACTTCGTCGCCGAGTACTATCATTCACTCCGGTGAATGAACGTCTAGCCACAATCCGCATCAAAGCGAGGTTTTTCAACATATCGCTGATTTGCACCCACGCTCCGATGGAAGAGAAGGACGATGTAACCAAAGATGCCTTCTATGCAACCGAATCCATTGGTTTTCGGAAAGTACAAAAGAACAACTGGTACGACGAGGAGTGCCGTGTCGCAGCGGAGAGAAAACAGACTGCCTACCTCGCACCGTTACGATTGACCTCAACACGTGCGGGATGGAATAGATACCGAGAGCTGAAGAGGGCAGCGAGACGCATTTATAGACAGAAGAAGAAAGAGGCCGAAATGCGTGAGTACGAAGAGCTTGATAAGCTGGCCGACAGGGGTAATGCTCATCGAAAATTCTACGTAAAAATGCGGCGGCTTACAGAAGGTTTCAAGACCGGAGCATACTCTTGTTGAACCCCCAAAGGTGATCTAGTCACCGATGCCCAGAGCATACTTAGATTATGGAGGGAACACTCCTCCAGCCTGCTGAATGGCAGTGAACGCACAACGCCAGGAGAAGGCGAACCCGATTCCCCAATCTATGACGATGGAGCAGACGTTCCATTGCCAGACCATGAAGAAGTTCGAATAGCAATTACCCGCCTGAAGAATAACAAAGCGGCGGGGGCCGATGGATTACCGGCCGAGCTATACAAACACGGCGGCGAAGAACTGATAAGAAGAATGCATCAGCTTCTATGTAAAATATGGTCGGACGAAAGCATGCCCAACGATTGGAATTTAAGTGTGCTATGCCCAATCCATAAAAAAGGAGACCCCACAATCTGCGCCAACTACCGTGGGATTAGCCTCCTCAACATCGCATATAAGGTTCTATCGAGCGTATTGTGTGAAAGATTAAGGCCCACCGTCAACAAACTGATTGGACCTTATCAGTGTGGCTTTAGACCTGGCAAATCAACAACCGACCCGATATTCACCATGCGCCAAATCTTGGAAAAGACCCGTGAAAGGAGAATCGACACACACCACCTCTTCGTCGATTTCAAAGCTGCTTTCGACAGCACGAAAAGGAGCTGCCTTTATGCCGCGATGTCTGAATTTGGTATCCCCGCAAAACTAATACGGCTGTGTAAGCTGACGTTGAGCAAGACCAAAAGCTCCATCAGAATTGGGAAGGACCTCTCCGAGCCGTTCGATACCAAACGAGGTTTCAGACAAGGCGATTCCCTATCGTGCGACTTCTTCAACCTGCTTCTGGAAAAAATAGTTCGAGCTGTAGAACTAAATAGAGAAGGTACCATCTTCTATAAGAGTGTACAGCCGCTGGCGTATGCCGATGATATTGATATCATCGGCCTCAACACCCGCGGTTAGTTCTGCTTTCTCCCGACTGGATAAAGAAGCAAAACAAATGGGTCTGGTAGTGAACGAGGGCAAGACGAAATATCTTCTGTCATCAAACAAACAATCGTCGCACTCGCGACTTGGCACTCACGTCACTATTGACAGTCATAACTTTGAAGTCGTAGATAATTTCGTCTATCTTGGAACCAGCGTAAACACCACCAACAATGTCAGCCTGGAAATCCAAGGCAGGATAACTGTTGCCAACAGGTGCTACTTCGGACTGAGTAGGCAATTGAGAAGCAAAGTCCTCTCTCGACAAATAAAAACCAAACTCTATAAGTCACTCATAATTCCCGTCCTACTATATGGCGCAGAGGCTTGGACGATGTCAACAACTGATGAGTCGACGTTGCGAGTTTTCGAGAGAAAATTCTGCGAAAGATTTATGGTCCTTTGCGCGTTGGCCACGGGAAATATCGCATTCGATGGAACGATGAGCAGTACGAGATATACGACGACATTTACATAGTTCAGAGAATTAAAAAACAGCGGCTACGCTGGCTAGGTCATGTTGTCAGAATGGACGAAAACGCTCCAGCTCTGAAAGTATTCGACGCTGTACCCGCCGGGGGTAGCAGTGGAAGAGGAAGACCTCCACTCCATTGGAAGGACCAAGTGGAGAAGAACCTGACTACGCTTGGAATATGCAATTGGCGCCGCGTAGCGAAAAGAAGAAACGACTACCGCGCTGTTGTTAACTCGGCTATAATCGCGTAAGCGGTGTCTACGCCAATTAAGAAGAAAAAGATGTTATGCTGTAACAACATATGTAATGTTGGAAAGTATCGAATACCCAGCACAGAGAATACCAGGAATGTTGTCCTTAAATTTGGAAAAAGAGATACAATAAGTTAAATATCAACCGATATCCATAAATGGCAAGAACCTGGCAAGGTCTTCGGAGTTCGAAAGAACCTTTGATCTTTAGTTGAAAACAATACGGGGCTATGACGGCTACTTGAAACATGAAGACTTTGGAACAGAACAATATTTTCTATAACCACTGTGAATGGTTCAGTGCTTGTTGTATTTCTTGATATCGTCTACGTAGTTGAGGAATGACCACTTGATACGCCTAGGAGGCGTTCAGATGTTTTATAGCAAATCCCTTAACTGATCCTGAGTCTTCTCTTATCTTAATCATACTTGATGCTAAAGCTTTCTCTGTTAAATGTTAATGTTAAGATTCTAATATCTAATTTTGGAAGCATAATTTAGCATTTTAATACTTTAGCCTTTGACACTGCAATATTTTTTATGAATAATGTCAATATCGCCGATTAAATTATACAAATATCTGTGTGTCACTCTTTTAGCCATCCAACTCATAAATATACCGCACTGCGTACAGACCAATTCAATTTGCTGCGATCCTAAAAATGGGCACTTAAGCGACGTTGTACTGCAAAAGCGAAACATGGGTGGGCAATAAAACTGAAATCGCTTTTGTAAATGCCAGATACAACAAAATCAATTTCAATGTATCTCAATGAAATGCAACACACCATCATGCCGGTTACTCAATTGGTGGCTCTGCTCGCATGCGACATTTATAGAAACGCCAATAAAATGTTTATTTTTCTGTTGATGTGATCATCGGTACAAATCCCTGTTTAACAAATGTCTATATTTATAATTCGGACTGCTTATGCGTGCTGTGAAATGCTGACCGTTGGTCGCATGCACGTGGCAGTTTAAGAAGTGTTAAGTATGTCAATCGTCTCGGGATTATCGGCGTAGACAAACGACTTCACATTGGGGATGTGTATTAAAAATAAAAACTTAACATCGATGTTTTCGACTCATCAAATAATAACATCAAAGCCTCGAAAGTATCACTTTTACCAAAAGTAATAAAAAATTGCTTTTAAACCTTAAAACTGCAAATGAAGTTCCTTTTTATCTAGGATTCGCAAAGATATAATTTTATTCAATCTTTCAGGTTTTATTATATTTCTATATTTGCTCACTGTCTGACCAGCTTTCGAAAATAAACGTTCGGATGGAACTGATGTAGCAACAATTGTTAATTTCAAGTACGAGTAATTTATATAATTTCCGAATTTCCAACGGATTTTCCGCTAGCCTTCAATCAGGAGTGCTCAAATATGTATATAAATGGAACATCTGACAAATCTAACAAACTGTTTCTGTTTTTCTTCCAATTTTTATACCCTGAACAGGGTATATTAAGTTTGTCACGAAATTTGTAACACCCAGAAGGAAGCGTCGGAGACCCTATAAAGTATATATATATATATATCTGGGTGTATATATATATATATAAATGATCAGTATGTTGAGCTGAGTCGATTTAGTCATGTCCGTCTGTGTGTCTGTCCGTCCGTCTGTCCGTCCCTCCGTCTGTATATATACGAACTAGTCCCTCAGTTTTTAAGATATCGTTTTGAAATTTTGTAAACGTCATTTTCTCTTCAAGAAGCTGCTCATTTGTCGGAACGGCCGATATTGGACCACTATAACATATAGCTGCCATACAAACCGAACGATCGAAATCAAGGGCTTGTATGGAAAACTTTCGCGTTTGAGGTGGTATCTTCACGAAATTTGACATGGATTACGGCTTAAAATAATAACATAATCTCCGAAAAAACTATCCAGATCGTATTACTATAGCATATAGCTTCCATCCAAACTGAACACATAGTTACTAAAATAAATACACCTGTGAAGGGTATATTAGCTTAGATGCTGCCGAAGTTAACATTTTTTCTTGTTTAACACTAACTTATGATGATCAGTCCAAATACTAAAGGAGTTTTCAGTTTTATGAGAATTATCTGTAGAGTCCATGTCCATTCCTTAGACTTCTACAATAGCATTAACCCTCATATTTCTCTAAGTTTTTTAACCGCATTCAAACATGCAACGTCATCAGAAAATTACATACTTTGTAGAGTTCTTAAATTCCCTCGACCTGTTAGTGATACCCTATCACAAGTTTAAACTAAAAGTTGGTGTACCTGTCATATTGATGAGTAACCTGGACGCGCTCAGACTGTACAACGGCGACTCCATCACTGAGCCCCACCATTCTTACTGAATGGTCCAAAGGAGAAACGGTATGGATACGCAGAATCTCTATAAGACCCACAAACTTACATTACGCCTACAATTTTCTTCAAAAGACAGAAAAATAAGCCTTTTTTTACGCAGAAAATATTAAGTATCGCAATGTTGTCTACAAGTATGTTCTGCAGTGAATGATTTCTACCTCTCTACGACCTGTCACCAAAAGCAATTACATAGGCATAATCAACTCTGCCGTTCTATCAGTCTTCAATATACATACTTGTATGTAAATTGATTGCTCAAATTCAAATGATATGAGCTGTCATTATTTTTACTGAAAATAAACAATTTATTTTCTTTTATACACCGCGAGTAACTCCAAGAAGCAAAGTTAATGTTCTTAATATTTATATTTTGGATCTCATTCTGCTAAATTGCAAATTACGCAACAAAAAATAAAAACATCAGGCACTAGAACCATGCCACGGAAACATTGTATTATTGCCGCTCCAATTTTTTTGTAGAAATGAAAACTATCGGCCATCACTACTTCACATAGCTCCACAAAAATTTTCTCCGTTGTTAAATCGAACTTGGAGGTCATGCCACAAACCCACGACGCGTTCACCCAAGTTTCCTACATTAAATTGATTAATTTGTTGGCTGTAGGTCGTTTTGTTGTAACCAGAAGTCGTCCACATCAACATTATCTATTATTATGGACGGCCTCATTTTTGTAGAAATATAGGTCAATGATTCTCTCGACCTATACAATACACCAGTCAGTTTGAGGATATAGCGGCGTCTCAGAAATGTCTTAGGTGCTATCATCACTGGAAATGCGAAAAACTTGTGTATCAACGTATCTGTTTAATCAAAAATGAGTTTCAGCGCTGAACAAAATGTTTTTATGAAAAGTGGAATCGGTGGCCATCTCATTTTGGGCCCACTCACCGAACGTGCAGCACGCTTGGTGGTCTTGAACTCGTGCATGAGTTGGATTTTGGGAGCCCGCAAAACAAAGACCCTTCATAAAAATCTTCCAAAAAGTAGATGAGCACAGTTACAATTTATTGCACATTCAGGCTGGATGGCCTCATTTGGGACTTCTTTGATACTCTTTTCCATGCCATTTTCGGTGCGCTCTCAACGGCGCCTTTGAGTATACGTATTAACGATTAGAGTAACTCTGATACCGAATCCGATTGATTGTTGTTCAGAAGACTGACTCTGCTGGAATATTATGTCGACCAAATATTTACCTCAGCGTTACAAACTATTAGTTTAGTAATGAACGCCGTGTTTAAAAAATTACCCCTCATATGTGGAAAACATTGTATAAAAAAGATTATTTTAAGGGGTTACATGGGTTTCCTCGAATAAAAAAACAGCCTTTTTTTTAACAATTCTTGAAATATTTTATTCCAATTTTTTATTGTTACAAACATACAGTATTAGCAAAGAAATTCTGAAATTTTAGGAAAAAAATATTTGAAACTCGGTCATTGCGACGCCATTTCCGGTGACCCCTCGGAAAAAAGACGCTTCCGGGTTGGCAGGATAACCCCTCACGGGATCATGTAAACTGAAAAAATGCGTGTTTTTGTTAAAACCTTAACGTAAAGGTAATCAGATAGACAATATGAAGCCAATGATAAGAATATATTTAGGCGCTGTAGTACTTTCCTCCATTAAAATCCGCTTTTTTGAAATTTCTAAAACATGAGGTATAAATTCATCTTAATCGTTAGTTGAAAAGCAGTAAATTTATGTAAAGGTCTCTTAGGTAAAAAATAGCAAACATATTATTAATCATCCGAAAATATATTTTTTTATAATTTTTTCTACTCCTTACAACCCAATTATAGTCAGTGTCTCTCATTTTCACTAAGCTTAATAAAGCAATTAATAATTGAAGCCTGTGTTTTCATACTGAATGACGTTGTAGGGATTTAAGCAGTGTCTAGCGCCACAATGTAGGCTATAAAATTAAATAATTTAAATATTTAAACAACTTTTTCAACAGCGCCTAACTGAAACGCATGAAGGTGGTAAAAAGCAGCGAAGAAAATGGAAAATAAAAAATAATTAATAAAAATATTTTTTTACAATAATATAATATAATATAATCGAATTTAATAATTTTCGTTTTTACGAACAATTGAACTTTTAGTAGCTGAACTCTCACTGTTTGACTATTTTCGTTTGTCCAGCCGCCTTCTGCTAATTCTCAATTGCCCGAACTGCTCAAAAAACTATAAAAATTAGAACGAATCATGAAAATTTGGACATTCATATAAAAGGTTAAAATATACAATCATTTTACATAAAAAAGCTTTGCAGTCGAACGAAAGAAAGTTAAAAAGCAGCCGCTCACAACCTTATTGCTGCCTCCGCATAACGCCTTTGGCTCCGTCGTTGCCTGATTAGATCTATTTTTTTGCAAATTTTCAACTTTAATTTCTTTCATTTATTTCACTTTATATTTTTGTGGAATTTCGTTATTTACCTCCTGTGCGGATTACTTGAGTTGGCTTTTCGCTGCGCTGCTCAATGGCGCGTTTAATAAAAAGTTTAGGTTCTGCTTGAAATTTTTCAGAAGTCATAACAAATAATTTTAGACAACATTTAACCAGAATTGCAAAGTGTTATCGTTACGAACAGTTTGCACCGAATTCAGTAAGCCTTGTGATTTGAAAGGTTGGGGAAGTTCTGAAAGCTTTGTGAAAACTGGTAAGAAATTTGTCAAATAAAAAGGATGTGATGTGTTTCTCATTATTTCAAAAGTTCATAACTATATATCTTTAATCATGAGATTTCTAAAGTATTAGTCATTTCAGTGTTTGTCAACCTTTTTTTTGTGATTTTATGCATCGACAAAATGCAGAGGTACACTAATCAAACATTTTGATTTCAGACTTATGTATAAAAAGTTTTAATAATGCCTGGTATTGTCAGTTCCTTGTCAGATGTGGCAATAGAAGAAAAAGAGTAGACAGTACCTTCTTGTTATTTTTTGGTTTTTAATCACAAAAAATAAAATAAGTAATAGCTTAAGACACAAATACATTAGAGAAAGCTTTCGAAGAAGTTATGTTCCAAAATCCATCGATGAAGCATTTCATATCAATACATCGTGTAGCCAACAAATTACGACAAAACTCTAGATGTGTATACTACTACATATGAATAAAGTATAGTATGACCTTATTCTAAATTTATTTTTCAAAATTTATGTCCTCCCCTAAAAATAATCCCCCATGGTAGAGCCAACGGTTTTCTAATTCTCGGAATAGTTTTTGAAGTAAATTGGTAATCGAAGTAATCGGAATGGTCTTCAATGTATGCAATAGTTCATTATAGAGGTGCAAAAATCAAGAGTTGTCGGTCGCATAACACTCAAATAGTGCTCCTTCGGAGTGCACCACACCTCGATAAAATCGGTGCCGTGCCACATCGGAATCGCAGGAAATTGTAAAGTTGAAGAGATAGAAAGGAAAGGCACTCTAGAACTGCTATCGGTAGAACTATTAGATAGTTGCTTCGCGGAAGCTTGATCAGCGCTGGGCCACCATCGCTACTTGTGCTGTCGCAAAAGCCTTTTGACCCAAGTTTGAACGCTGGGATTCTTGTGATTTCTTTGCCTTCAGTGAGGCTACCCTTCCCTCGTTGTGGGGCGCTTAACAGGCCATTGCCCTATTGGCGTTCATGCTGTAAGGTTGAGAATCTTACCAGACGCCATTTGATGGTGGAATAAATTGATTGAGATGAGGTGGAAATAACTCAAACCTTCCTTTTTGACTGTCCCGAGTTTAGGAATCCAAGATTTAAAGATTTGGGAGTGCTCACCTCGAGATATCCCACCGAACTGTAAGGAGTTGAAATTAAACGCCTATCCAAATTGTATTGGTTACTAAACATAGTTCGTCTTTTCTGTGACTTCACAAAGGATTACATATAGTATACCAGTCCACGTGAGATTTTCAATCAGCCATCTAATCCAAGCTAACACCTCAATAGTCGAAAAAAACCGTCAACATAACTTTAAGTTTTGACCTGCTTTCAAAAAGTTTTTGCGGCTTCGGCTAACCTTTGCCGCGATATTCAGCCGAATGATCGTCTGTTTTCAGATAGTAGGCATAGATCCAAGCCTCATCTCCAGTAATATAATTCATGACATCCTGGTAGTCGCAAAACATTGTTTCACAGACGTTAATGCGATCCTGTTTTTCGAAAAAATTTAATGTTTTTGGAAACAATCGTGCTTTCACTTTTCTTAGGCCAAATGATTTTTCAAAATGTTTTCACTAATCCTTCGGATATTCCAATGACGTCAGTAAGATATCTGATTGTTAATCGTTGATTATCAGGCACCAATTCTTGTTTTTTATTGACGTGTTGATCATCAGTTGACGTTGATGGCCATCCTAGTCGTGGTTCGTCGTCAACACGTTTTCGACCCTCTAATTTGTACCAATCAAAAACACTCGCTCCCGACAAACAATTGTCACCGAAGCCCTTTTCCAACATTTGAAATAATTAGGCAGCAGAAATTTGATTTCGCGCACAAAATTTAATGGAACTTCTTTGTTGAACACACACCGTAAGGATCGCCTAATTCCTTTACGTAATTCAGAAAAACAAGCGTATACTAAATACTAATGATTATTTTGATGTGACATTTGGCCATACCAACTTAGAAAAAAAATTGGTTTTTAAATTAAAGTCTTACTATTTTTTGCACACAAGAGATATGGTAAAACGTTAACTTCGGTCGCACTGAAACTGTAGTCAGTTTGTGCAGCTATATGCTATAGTATCTCGATCTGAGCAGTTTCTGTGCGAATGTGCCATTGCCTTGGACAATAACAAATTCTAAATTTCCTGAATATATCTTGATAATTTAAAAAGCTTTCCATAACAACAGTGTTTTCCGATTGCTCAGTTTGTATGGCAGCAATATACTATAGAGGTTCCATATCAGCGGTTCCGATCAATGAGCGTCTTGGGAAGAAAATATCATGTGCACACTTTTTTATATCGTTGTCCCATAAACGGAAGGACTAGTTCACGTATATACAGATTGACAGACATGGCTAAATCGATATATATACTTTGTAGGGGTTTGGACGTTTCTGGCTTGGTATTACAAACTTTGTGGTAAACTTAATAAACCTTAAACAAAATCCCACACAAGTTGTCACCAACAATAAATATAATTCCTTATTAAATTATGATTTCTGCCTAATTATGTATAAATTTATATTCAGCCTAACGAGCCACTCAAATACACTGTAACGAGTGTCCTTCACTTAAGCTCATCCACGAGAAATATGCAAAAATAATGATAAATGTTTTGATATGACTTTCTAAGCCAAGCCAATCTTACATTTGTAAACTTTGGAGATGTGCCTTTACGCCTGCGAATATGTGACATGTTAAAAAGTACGGTTCGTCGAAATGTCAGCGAACTATGTTGCTTTGCACACAAATCTTCATGTACCGCCCCAGTAACTTCAGCTCCCCGTTAACAACAAGGCGCTGGCGCTGCAGAGTGGATTCATAGGCAAGCAAACTCAAGCGCTCGCTGATTATTTTCATACATTTCGGCGCTTGTTGAGACTTCTCTCTGATTTTACAAAATCTATTACCTAGGAAGCAGATTAAATATTTTTTTAATGTTGAAATATCACAATTTCCTACTTATATTGCAACTTGCCATCAATTAGAGTATAATTTCTGGCGGTATCGCTCAGATACTCGTAGCTAAGTGCTTATTTGTGTACTAATTGCTGCGATTACTTTAATAAATTGATGAGCTCCTTGCCGCAACGTAAACGGCAGACGCCGCAAGTGATTGTGAAAGGCATACTTTTGGGAGTTTGAGCGTGATAGTGTGCAGGATGCGCAAACAGTCAGCGTAGTCTTGTCGGCAGCCAAGCAAAGTTACTCAAGCAAAATTATGAACGCTGTAAATTCGGCAAAGAGTGAAACCGCTCCTAGCCTTTCGAGAATATGCGGTCACGAAATTTCCTAAAAAGTAAGCTTGCAAATAGCAAATATTGTGGTAAAGGAAGCGTCAAAATGTAGGCAAGTAAGCATAAAACTCTTTTTGGTTACTTCTTCAGCTGCAACTTGAGTAAAATTGAGCTATTGTAAGGACACTTGGTACATATCTTCCTGGGAAAAAAATGGAAGACCAGTTTGTAGAAGAGTGTAGTCGTACTACTGCCACAAAACGCCTTTAAAGTAAATCTATAAAGAGCCATAACTAAGCACTAGATTAAAATATGAAACTGGATTTTGTCGCAAAGGGCCACCTGTGTGCTAAAACTTTTGAAAAGTGGGCGTGGCCGCGTGGTGGTACTGCCAAAAAAAGATAAAACCGGGTCAATACTACTCCAACTCCCATGAATTCCATATAATGGTTTTCGTTTTTCTAACAAACCCCAGGTCGAATATGTTGATTAATTATGAGCTATATGTATATAGTATATTTATATACTTGTATAATTGCTTGGATTCCGGTTGACGTTTTGCACCTTAAGGTATTTGCCTGGCTTTGATTCTTTCACGTTGCAAAAGCATAAAATGTTTGGTTACACGCAATCTTAGCTACATATTCCTCAATTTTATAAAAAAAAAGTTCTTCCACCTCCTACGTATTTGACACATAGGTACTTGAATTAAGTTCATGTGATTTTTCGTTATTAATTTAACCCAATAAACTCAAGTTTCTCTTCGATATATGGCAATGAGTGAAACATTATTTAACTCCAAAGCAGAGTCGACAGTGATTCCGCTCTAAAACGTCGAAAATCGCAAATTTATGGCGTCTAAGTTTTTGGAAACGATAAAGGAAGAATTATTAACAGCGAGTCTGTGAAGACATTGGCAAAAATCTATGAATTAGGCTTAAAATTGCTTCCGCATCCACCGTACTCTTAAGGTATGGGCCTTAACGACTACCTCCTGTCCTCAGATTTCAAAAGAATGGCCACTGGAAAGAAATTTTCATCCAATAGAGAGATGATTGCCGAAACTGAGGCCTACTTTGAAGAAAAGTACAAATTGTACTTCGAAAAGGTTTCGAAAAAATGCTTTTAGTCTTCTTATATTTTTTGTTAGCACCTCACCATTCTCAATATAACTTTGAGACCTTGCGTCCGTCCAGATTTTTAACTTTGCTGCATGAATGTCCTATTGGATAATGCATATTGCGTCAAGGTGAACATTGCTAAGATCAAGTAGTTGAGACGATCTCCTGCTTTCTAGTCGAGGCCAAAAGGATGTTGCAGTCGCACAAGAATGGGTAGTCGACTATGTATAACCATCTAAGTGCCACCGGGGTCTATTGGTCCAAACGAGTCCTATGATGAATTAACTTCATACTATTTTTAGTGAGGACAGACTCAGACTCATAACACAGTACACTGACACATATGAACGCCAAACCTTTTGAGGGTTTTACTATACTGACCTAGTACCATCACCCTGACTTAGAATTTCTCACCGCCCAGACAATAATCCCAAAAATGTTCCACAGTGTAGTTAGTGTTAAACATTTTTGTTCATTATTCGATTGTTCAAGCAGATAAATGAAGGATTCAAGATATTTGGTTTTGGTCGATACAAGACGATTGAGTTCCTTTTTCCGGAGGTATTAGCAAACGACAAAACCGAAAAGAAAGCAGTATTTGTTATGTGTTTTTTCCCTCTTACTCCTTCTCATGGTTTCCGGGGTGTGTAAGCAGTACCAAAGAGATCGGAGGATTAAAATATTCTGCAACAATTTCTTCGGTAATTATAATTACTATATGTTGCAGCATGCAATTTCGTATAAATAAATGGACTCTACCCGGAACAAAATTGAAAATTAAATAAAAATGGTGTTAAGGTAACAGACACCCTTAAGTTGCCTTTAAATTCGCGAGTGTCTAAATTTCTGAAATCAAAAAGATTTTAGTTAAAAATATTTAAGTTCTCATAAAGGAGACTTCTAACTAGGGGAATCTTAATTCTTTGGGCCATGGAGATTGTAATTTTGAAATCTGATTGTTGATACATAAGTAAATGTATAGGAGGGCAACTTCTGTGGCAGCCTAAGTTATTTAGATTTTTGGTGAATTCACTGTATCGATTGACATTTTCAAAGCATATTTCGTCACCTAAAATGCAAAACAACGTATCACCAAAAAGTCCAAATTGAACTTTGGATCAAATGAAAGAGAACTTTGTTATTTTTTTTAAAATTTTATTTATTCTTGAAAACCATTTCACTTTTAAAAATTAATTCCCTTGAATACACTTATCCAATTTTCCCAGCATAAAAGCATTTGGAAAAACCCTCTGTCGAAAATATGTGGCCTTTTCGATTCAGTTTTTATACCCCAAAAAAAACGGGGCTTTGGGGAATTTGCAAAAAAACAAAACCACGGGGAAATCAAAACGGGGTTTCGACCGATATTTTTTAAATTTTTTAAAAAATCACAATAACCAATGCAGTTTAAAGTATTACTGGGAAAAAACCTTTTTGGCATTTCCCCTTGAGAAAAATTTATTAAGGTAACAAGCAAAAAAACAATTGTTTACAGTTTTTTCCCAAAAACAACAAGATTCAAGGGAAAAAACAACCCTTTAAGATTTTAAATGGAGTTTGCTCCCAACGATATTCGCCGATTGATCGACTTTTTGCTTCCTTTTTTAAAGAAAGCATTACCGAAAAAGAAGGGGTTTGAAAAAAAAGGTTTTTAACCATTCGAGATTTATTTTGTAATTTGTTTTTAAAACGCCTGACCAATAAAAGGTCCAAACATCAAAATTCAATAGAACTGAGAAGCACCATTTTTTGATTGTTTAAAGTGATTTCATCACCCAATTTTTTCCCATTTTTTGACATTTTTCTCAAAACCCCGACCGGTTGAACCTTAACCCATAAACACTTTTGGAAGGGGTTTATCCCCCGGGGTTTTCAAACCCTCAATTTTGCAGGGAAATTTTTTCGCAAAAAAAAATTTAATCGCATTTTTGTTAATAAGTTACATAGTAAAAATAAGAATTTCCTTTTTGACCTCACAAAACGACGGTTTCAAATTCAAAAAATTTTATGAAAATTTTTCAAAATGTCAAAAATATACTAACTTAAAAAAAAAATTACCGATTTGAAAAAAATTAAACAAAAAAACCCCAATTTGATCTTGTTTTAAAT
>NC_065921.1:68692869-68728459 GCF_024586455.1 Bactrocera neohumeralis | reverse complement strand
ATCAAAGCGAAGTTTTTCAATATATCGCTGATTTGCGCCCACGCCCCGACGGAAGAGAAGGACGATGTGAACAAATATGCCTTCTATGAGCACTTGGAGCGTTCCTATGAGAGCTTCTTCTGCCGTGATATCAAAATCGAGCTTGGGGACCTTAATGGTGGGCAAAGAGGGTATCATTGGCACTACGGTCGGTAAATTCAGCCTCCACGATGAAGCATCCCCAAATGGGTTGTGGCTGACCGACTTCGCCGGAGCCCGAAATATGGTTAACTGTAGTACTAGATTCCAGCATAAGAAAATACATCAAGCCACCTGGCTGGCTCCGGATCGAAAAACCACTAACCAGATCGATCATGTTGTGATAGACGGAAGACACGTCTTGAGTGCAGTTCGAGTTATCTCCTGTCATTAAACAAAAAGTCGTCGTACTCACGACTTGGCTCCCACATCACTTTTGACAGTCATAATATCGAAGTTGTAGATAACTTCATCTATCTTGGAACCAGTATTAACACCAACGACAATGTCAGCCCAAAAATTCAACACAGGATAACTCTTGCCAACAGGTGCTACTTCAGACTGAGTAGCCAATTGAGAGTAAAGTCCTCTCTCGACGAACAAAAACCGTCCTCCTATATCCACCGCTGAAAGTATTCGACACAAAATCTGCGAGGAAAGAGGAAGACCAGGTGGAGAAGGACCTGGCTGCACTTAGAATCTCCAATTGGCGCCAAGTAGTGAAAAGGAATTGGCTGTAACTGCATAGCCGGTGTCTACGCCTATAAAAAAGAAGAAGAAACTAATATTTTGAGGTGCTCGAATTGAAAACCAAATTTAATGTATTTTTGGCTATATGTACTACAATTACAACTTTTAAGTTGTGTATATAAGTATACTTGTTCAAGACATTTTGATTTATCTCATTAATACATTTCTACCTGTTTGTGTTTACAAAACTAAGAACGACATAAAAAACTTATCCATCTAGTATCTTCTAAAAATGGAAATTGAATATTTTACTGCCCACTCAAATGTTCGGCACAAACAAATTAGTAGCTGGAACGAACACTAACGAGGGAATAGATATGTATGTATGTATGCAATCGGCAAGATTGTTCCTGCGAAACAAGGCAGTCTAAAAAAGCCACGGAAAAAAAGATGGAAGGTGGAAACGTTAGATGAGAACATCTTCGACCTCATGCTGGAAGGAAAAATGGGTGCTCCACCGACTTAATCAAGTTGAAATGCCAAAGGGTGACGCGGCCTGTAGAAAAAAGAAAACGCGCCCCCGGTCTTGGATCGGTGGAACGAGGAGATTAGCTTAAGAAGCAATGTCATAGAGTTCGCCTTCCCAAAGATTTTTGGCAGAACAAACGCCAGAACAGAAAAACTTCGAGAAGAATGGCCGCGGATCGATTATGGTCAACGTTCGCCAGCAACATCGACCTCGAGAGTCGCCATTGGTATCCAAAGTGTGACTTAGTAGACAAGTTTAAAATTGTGATCATTTTGGCTGATGGACTATGCGAGGAGGTATGATGCGTGGAGAGACGTCTATAAAATAGTAATGGCAAGGTCAAGGGGAAAAAAAAACCAGGAAGGTGGCCTGGTTAGAAAGTGGTGAAAACGCTCTTCCCATCGGAAGAGCAGCATGAGCAGAAGATTACCGAGAAATTTTTGAAATGCAATGAGTTAAAAGAGTGGAAAGGCTGAATGCAAATAAGTTTGCCAATCGACGAGGAGGAGGTAGAAACACTCGGGATTCCCATAAAAGTGGCGGAAAGATTCGAAAACATTTTCCCCGAGGTGTACTAAACGAGACTAATGGTTTTCCCATCTTCGCCAGCAAAAGTCATGCTGGAAAAATGGCGCCTGAAGCGGCTCCCAGGAAAAAAAGCTTGGGTGCGTATAGACCACTGGCAAATGATCCCCGACACTGGCTTAAAATATTGGAGAAGTTATCGCAACGTCTGGAACAATAGTAGCTAAAAAAGCTACCCGGCTTGTCTGAAAACCTTTTTTCAAGGCAGTCGATCCACCGTGGACGCAGTCGGAAAATTTACGGACATCGCGGCCAAGGCCATAGAGGGAACCAGGTGAATGCATGGCGATAAAAAATATTGCACAGTTGTCACACTTGACATGAAAAATGCTTTTAACCCTGCATCCTGGCCACATATAATTAGGACTTTAGAGGCAAGAAACACTCCGGAATATCTACTAAGGATAATCAGTAGCTATCTGCTGTACGACACCGATGCCGGCCCTAAAAGCTAAGTGGTGACAGGTGGAGTAAACAGGAACTCGTATTGGGTCCGTTACTTATGTACTGCGACGATGGGTGCTAAGCCTACCGCTGCCAAAAGAGTCACAAATAATTGGCTATGCGGACGACATTGCTGTGACGATAGTTGCGAAAGAGCTCTCTCAAATTCAAAACTTCTGTAATGCGACCACAGCAAAAATTAAGGGCTGGCTCACTGAAACTTAGTTGCAGCTGGCTGGAGAAAAGACGGAAGCGGCGCTTGTCACGAGCAGGAAAAAATTAGAAACGGTCACCTCAAATATCGATGGATCCAACATCACAACGCAAAACTCCCTGAGATACCTTGGCGTTATGATTGACACGAGATTGAATTTCAAAGCGCATATGGAAAAAGCCTGTAGCAAGGCAGCTGCTGTTACAGCGGCCCTAGTCAAAGCAGGAAAGCTCTACTAGCTAAAGTAAGCCAGTCAACACTGATGTATGCGGCCCCTATATGGGGAAAAGCACTGCGCCAAAAAACTAATGCCAATAAGGCAAAGGCAGTGACCAGGCTATGCGCCATCAGAGTGGCCTGTGCATTCAGAACAGTCTTACATGAAGCGGCCAGTATCATATCTGGTCTTATGCCTCCGGACCTAATGGCCTCAGAGTTACGTAGAGCATACCTAAAATCTAAAGTAATGAATAGGCGTCTAACAGCTGACGAGCGAAAAAAGGAGAGACAGGTTAGCCTCGAAGAGTGGCAAAGACAATGGAATGCGGCAGAAAAAGGAAGATGGACGCACAGACTCATTAAAAACGTATCAGCTTGGATTGAGAGACAACATGGGGAGACAGACTTTTATCTGACGCAATTCTTGACAGGCCATGGCTGTTTCAGGGAATACCTGTACAGATTCGGCCACGACGATGACACGAAATATTCATTCTGCAGCAGTGCCAACGAAAACGCCGAGCATATCTTCTTCTTCTGTTAGAGATTCGTAATGGAGAGAACTACGACCGAAGGAATAATATATCAAAGGATGACGCCTGACAATATTATAAGCCACATGTTGCAATCAAAGTTGGTATGGGCGAAAATGAGAGAGAGGGCCGCAATAGCGATCCATGAACTCAGGATAAGAGAACGACAGCGAAGAAGCTTGAGACCAGCTGAATAACCACGAAAGGAGTTTCTGAAGAGGCATTCTCGCCCAGCTTGGTCCTGAGAAGTAATACCTAACGGTGGTCCCGCAGGTCCAAATACAAGCTAACGCAGCCGGAGTTAGGGTTTAGTACGTAGGCGTACTGCCACGCAAGTCCAGTAAAGTTAGATAATACTAATTGGGCGTGATCCCGAAAGAGGTGTATCTTTAGCGAGTAATATAAATCGTGCATGTTGCCTGTCTAAGGCAGTATCTTTTGGAAGATTCCCCCTCCGACACAAAAAAAAAAAACATATACACACCTCATTTTATTCATTAATATGCCTTTTCATAAGTATGTGTAAGTGCCCTTTGTAGAGTTGTGTGTGCGTGTGTTCACTCGAAGCATTATAAAAGTGTGCAAAAATGTTAATGAAGTGAAAAATGGCCACTACCGATTGAACTCGACTGAAAAACATATGTGTGTGTGTGTGAGTAAGAGTAAAAAGGAACTGCACTTGTGCTTTTTTCTTGTGCAAAATAAAATTTTACAGCTGAAATATAACGGTTCGTTAAAAATATACTCGGTGAATATTTCCGCTAATAGACATAGACAAAAATCGATTTTTTTGCAAAGCGTCCAATTTGAAAATTAAAGCTAAAGTTGATTAAAAAAATATTTATGTGGTTTAAAAAATAAAGTTTTTATGCTAAGCAGCCAATATTGAAAACAGTTTTGGTACCATATGTGATACAGCATACTCAAAACATTTGTGTAGATAATTTTTGGTACTATAAGGGAACTGAAAATTGTGCAAAGTTGGTACCTCGCAAGTTCATAACACAGTACAACAGCTAAACTGGGGGGTGAGAAATTCCAAGTCAGGGTGATGGTACTAGGTCAGTATAGTAAAACCCTCAAAGGGTTTGGCGTTCGTATGTGTCAGTTTTTTTATGACCTTTTAAATTTTTTCCTTGATGATGATCTTGATGTTTTTTCGCTTAGTTGTAACAGGAAGAAGGCGTGGTTGAGAACCGATTTCACCCATATTTCGTACATGTCATTAGGGTGTTAAGAAAATATTATGTACCGAATTTCATTCAAATCGGTCCAGTAGTTCCTGAGATATGGTTTTTGGTCCATAAGTGGGCGACGCCACGCCGATTTTCAATTTTTAAAAAAAGCCTGTGTGCAGCTTCCTTCTGCCATTTCTTCCGTAAAATTGAGTGTTTCTGCCGTTTTTTGTTAGTCGCTTAACGCACTTTTAGTGATTTTACACATAACCTTTGTATGGGAGGTGGGCGTGGTTATTATCGATTTCTTCCATTTTTGAACTGTATATGGAAATGCCTGAAGGAAACGACTCTGTAGAGTTTGGTTGACATAGCTATAGTAGTTTCCGAGATATGTATAAACAACTTAGTAGGGGGCGGGGCCAGGCCCACTTCTTCTCGAACGCCAAACCCTTTGAGGGTTTTACTATACTGACCTAGTACCATCACCCTGACTTGGAATTTCTCACCCCCCAGACAATAATCCCAAAAATGTTCCACAGTGTAATCCAACAAAAAAACGATTTACTTGTTATGAGAAGTGTTTGAGTGCTTTTTAATTGTAATAAAAATGAATTTTGCGTCGGTGTGTGACAATAGAAACATAGCTCCATCATTTTCCACTGAAGTCCAATCGACTGTCATTCTAGTGGACTGCACATGATGAACCGGTTCTCAGGCGTGGAAAGACGATAAAGTCGACTGGAAAGGTAATGACATCAATCTTTCGGGATGTAGGTGGTATAATACCTACTCAACGACTGATTACTAGCCAGTTATAATCTATTTCACTGCGTATTTGGTTGCAGTTCTTTCCTAATACCAAGCAATTGTATTGAAGAATCTGTTTAAAATTATATGCATATATTCAAACGATTCCTACAAACATGAATTTTGAACAAATGCTTATGATTTAAAATATAATTTTTGTATTTAGGGGTTGTATTAAATTTTGACATAAAGAGATAAAAAGTATCTTATGTCCTTACCCTGGTTCTAGGCTATTTCCCCACCAATTTTCAGACAAATCGGTTTAGCTGTTCTTGGGTTATAAATGGTGTAACTAACACAACTTTCTTATATATATATATAGATTAACAATAGTTTAAGTACCTTAGTTTAAAGAACGATGGGTACTCAATCTGCAATTTGCAAAATATTTTAAGAAATTTTTAGTACAAAAAAAGCGGTACTAAAAATTGTGTACTAAAACTTTTTTCAATTCATGATTTTGCTCCGTGTGAATTTTTCATGTTCCCCAAACTGAAATTTCCGTAGATCGAAGCGATAAAATAAAATTCGCTAAAGGAGCCGAAGTCCATCCCAAAAAGTGCCTATGAAAAGTGTTTTGAGGACTGCAAACATTGTTGTCATAGGAGTATTACATTTTGTGGAAATTACTTTGAAGGCCAGAAAATAAATGTTGATAAATAATTAAATAGTTTGCGTTTTTTTAAAGTTTTCGAGTACTTCTTTTCACAATGTATTTCAACTAGTTTGAACTTAAATACCAGAGTTTTAGTATTCGAAGCAATTTAGTACAAAACATATACGTACTACTTCATGTTTCAGTAGTAAAAATAATTCTAAGTGTGAGTGTAGTAAATTAGTGAAATTTTTAGTACACAATTTAGGTCTGTTGTTTTTTAGTCCAAACAAATTTTTAAAATATTTTACATAAATACACAAAGTGAATCGCTAAAAATAGTGGTAAATTCGAATTTAATTAAAGGTGGGATTGAAGTACTTAAAAAATAAACTTCTTTAAAAATATTTAACTTTATAAAAATTTTACTAATTTTAATTAATTGTTATCGATTTTAAATTTTTCAAATTTCCACAGCTAGAAAGTAAATACTGCCAATTTGTTTCTAGCATTATAATTTGGCAGTTATTTCGAACAGCTTTATTTTTAATTATTTCCTTATTTAAAATTTGTATTAAAACGTTTATCAAACGTCATTATTAATGTCATTTTAAAGGTAAGAAAAAATTTATATAAAATTTGGATTTACTTTTGCAAATTAGACAGCATAAACGTTATTATCTGCAATTCCCAAGATTTTCTAAATTTGTTAAATTTTTATCGTAAACATATTTCTCACTAATTTCACATGCCGACACACTGTGCCAACAACCAAAGTGTCCGTTCAAAACGGAAACAGCCAAGCTGTAGACCAGCTGGCAACCACTTGAAGTTGTCATCACCAGAAGTGATGGCCAGCAGCGGCAACAAATGACTGTTGAAAGCGCCGATGAAACTGCCGAATATGCTGAAGTACATAGTTAAGCATACTGACGTTAGCAGGTATGCCTGACGAGCAGTGTGAGTGTTGGAAGACTCTAACTGCTTTGCAAGCCAAATGGTCTTGCTGCCAAATGATAGCGGCGACTGTTTGGCAGACGATGCAGGCGGGCCGAACAAATGATGCCAACGAAAAATTTTCATAACAAATGAGTGAACGCCTTAAAGTATGCTGTGACACGACTTTTTCTCTGTGTGTTTTGAGCACATTATGAGTGGGTGGAGAGGAGAAATGGTTTACTACCGATAGCAAAATCAAAGTATGTCGCTATAAAACAAATGTTATACATAGATTCTAATATATATATAAAATATAACAACCAAAATATATAAGCATATACGCATATGCCTGAGTGTGCGTATATTGGCATATAAACCGAAATTTGTCTGTACACATTTTTACAATGTGTTGATAGGCTTTTTATGCTCTTTTTTTAAAATTCCTCTAAATTTTTAAGTCGTAATTTTGGCAGGTCAATTTGTCACATGCCTACTTTTAGGCGCATAACCACGGTATGTCATATCCTTTTCTGTTTTCGTGCAGGCGGTAAACGTTTCAACTCGCACTCGTGTTCAATTGGAAAATTGTGCGATAAGAGCTTATAGCTACTTAGGACGCTTGTGGGTAAGCGGCAAATGCATATTTTACGTCTTAGCGCGCAATTTTTGGGCATTTATTGTCGCTCTTTGTTCGTAATCAGAATCTCATAAAATTGCGCCTAAAAAATTCTTGACGATTTGAGCGAAAAATTATGTGCTCAAATTGAAAAGTAATGCGCTTATCATGAACTGCTTGTAGAGTTTGAGTTCCACAATCGTGTGACATTCTAGGAAGGCGCACTTTCTTTATTTATTTTGTTGCGTTTAGAAGCAAATTTTTGGTTAAACTTCTAGCCCTGCGACAACCACAGCTTCTGTAAGCGGTGATTTCAAGTATTTTACAAGTATGTATTTTTCATGCTTTTTGAGCTTGTTTTTCGTGACGCTTTAAGCTGCTGGCTAAGCTGTAAGATTTTTGCGCATGTGCTTCGTTTAAATTCTGGTTATATAATATTGCTTCAAATTTAACTATTTGCATAGAAGAGAAATTTGCGTTACAAATTTCGAGCTGTTAAGTTCTTTCGATATAAATTCATTGATTAAATAAATAAGGCAGAGCTTAGATCGAGTATAACCGAACATTTCATACTCTTGCGATTTGCCATCACAGCCAGGGAGATACCTTCAGGTGCTTAAAATTTGTAAATTGTATGGGAGGGAAAGTTTTCACCCGATTTTATTCAGTCTTAGAACAAATATTCACGCTATGAGAAAAACACGCTCTCTCAATTTTATTAAAATAACTCACACATTTGCCGTTATATGCGGAATAAAGTCAACTGGAAGTTTGAAATTCATTCCCATTCAACACAATTTTGAACAACTAGTCATACTAATATTAAGATAGGATTCTCTCCGAATTTCTATAATATCGCTAATAGACTGATCGGTAATTTCGATATAAAGTTCGCACTTAGAACTTTGAACTACATATTCGGTACCTGAGGGCTTGAACAATTTTGGTCCGATTTTGACACTTTTACTCATAACTTCAAGCGTACTATTTACTATGTATTCATTGGTCCATAGTTCGCTAGAAGCCGTAGTTGTGGTCTAATTTCGTTTGTTTTCGCACTGGAACATGGAATGTCAGCATAATATTGGGTAGTCGAAAAAGTCTTTTCGTATTTCCAATCAAACTTCATATAATTTTATTAATAAATGAATAAACAAATATTTACCATTTTTGTCCACCACTTTTTTCAATTTAGATATACGACACTAACGACATCTGTTGAAAAAATACGAAATAACTTTTAAGGCCAAATTTGGTTGATATCTCGCGAATAGGGACGAAACCACGCCCACTTTTTCAAACTATTCAGCCCATAGCTGCCTCTTGCTACAGTGATTCCCTATGCCAATTTACAATTCTATATCGCAATTTAGTTCCTAGTTATGGCACTTTATAGGCTTTTGTTTAATGGCGTTTTGTAGGCGTGGCAGCGATCCAATTGAAAGCAGGACATTTTTTTAAAAGTATCTCTTTCAATTCCTTGAGTCCAATTCTTGATGACTTTCACGAGAGTTTTGACTGTTAACTGGCGAATGACAAGCGTGAAGTTTTGCGCCAAGGCTTGAATCGAAGCAGGATTGACTTTAGACTTTATCCCCGCAGGAAAATGACTAACGGTGTGAAATCACACGATCTCAGTTGCCAATCGACTGGCTCAAAATGTGAAATTATCTGCTCAACGAAGTTTTCCTCAATAAATCCATTGACCCATGCGATGTGCAAGAAGTGGCACCATCTTGTTTAAACCAAATGTCGCCTTGTTTTTCCTTCATGTTGCTCTTCGTCCCAAATGACATAATTTTGCTTGCTTACAAAACTATTGAGCCAGAAAAGCGCGAGCTCGTTCCGTACGTCAGTTTGAGTTGCTACAAACGACGCCGAATCAACTCTCCAAGGTCTTCGTGTACACTCTACGGCTTCTATATTTTCTTCACTGTGTGCTAGATGTGGTTTATTCGGTCTATTATTATCCAATAATGAATGCTGGGTCTCAAGATGGGTGATGCGCGTTGCTAATAGCATGCTCAATAGGCCGATTGTATTGGCCATAAGTTGAGCCAAGCGGGCAAACACATTTTTTATAGAACATGAATTTTCGTTATAAAGTTGAACGATTTGGAAATTCATTCAGGCGTAAGTCTTTCCATGATGGAATGCCAAGCTATACTGAAAAAATTAATATGAAAACTTCACAAGGCTCACGCTTATCTGGCAAAAAAGTACCTCTGCCCGTTAAAAATGAAGTGTGGAATTACTATTGTTCTAACTATTTCTAAGAATCCTCGCACCAAACATTCAGTCCAATTGACAAGTACAGAAGCACTTTAAAATGGAAAAAAATGAAAGAGACGTTTTTTCGATTTTTAGACGACATAAAGATTAAGACGACATTAAAATTAAGAGCCCAAAACTAGAATATTTGAATTTTTCAAACAAATTTTATGGTTGGGTGAAAATATATATTTTCACTACCTATAATTTTGACACATAACTTTTTTCTGCAGCATCTTTAGTTTTGCTTTAACCTTTAAAAACTAAACAATAGCCCTTCCCCTCTCTTTACTCACATAGCCTGTAAATTATTTTCATTTTATTTTCTGTTTTTTAATATTTGGTTTTGTGGCTTTAAAGATGCATCTACCCTGATTTACATGTACTCTTTATTCTACAAAGCATGTATCGAAGTTCGCGAAACAAATTTAGGATACCCAGTTGTATACATTACATTTCGCCATTTTCAAAATCTCCGCTGAAAATTGCGCTTAAAATCGCCAACTGTACGCATACCTTCAAAAATATCCATTCTCTGACATACTCACATTCACATAAATATGAAAACGCATACGAGTATCGCTGCACATGCTCGGTTCACCCGCCTCCTTCTTAGTTGGCGCATTCACTTTTGCTTAGCAATCATTTAGGTTGACAGCTGCTGACAGCTTATTGTGCCCACCCGTCGCTGGTCATCAGAACTTTGCTGTTGTTTCTGTTGTTTTGGCGAGGCGTGGAATTCTCTTGTCAAACCTGTTACTAAGGCTGTTGTTGTAGTTGCAGCTGCTTGCTGCTGCCGCTGGTTGCCTATGACAACTACAAACCAGCCTTTGATAATTTGACAAAAGCGACTAAGCTTCTACATTGCATGCTGTGACAACAGCATTCTTCCACCGCAAAATTTGCTTTATCAGTTATGTTAACTAATTTGGAACAAGCGAAAACTAAATTACATGGAGGCTGCGAAGTTCTGATTTGAAAGTATGAATTTTAGGGGAGCGTAAATGGCAAAAGTGAACTAAGAACGGATTTTTCAATAGGGACGCTACAAAAGTAGACCGATAAGGACAGCAAACGACAACATATTTTGTCCCGCTCTTTCGACATTTTTCTTCAGCAAGGTTTGCCATTTCATCATGGAAAGGTACACGATCCAACAACGAGTCGAAATTATTAAAATTTACTATCGAAATTTGGAGTCAGTGGCTTGCTTATTTGCTTATTAGACTTACTCTTCTACACGGTTATCAAAAATGTGTTATACTCCTCATACTTCCACTGATAATAGTATGTATGGTAGTATATTCTGTCTTGTCAAACAGTCTACATTCGTTTAAGTATTCTGTTGCAATTTTTCAAATAACAAAGCTTAAAATTTTAATACTATTTGACTTTAGTGGCATTGTTTTAATTGTTGGAAAGTTGCAAGTAAAAACGCGTTTGCACAAACAATAAATTGTTAATCCCTCAAGGTTGACAGAGCGTATACGTAATGCGTGAAGTTGTTGAAATTTAGGAGTAAACAGTTGGGGGCAAAATGCAAGTCAACCGCATTGGCCGTGACTCATGGTGAAACCTTATGCAACTAGTATAAATGAAAGCAGTTTGTGAAAGTTGAGGGAGTGGTTAAGAGGTGAGAAAATTAGATTGAGGAAAGAAGAGTTGGTCAGCCTAAACGCCAGCTTGTTGTATGCATCATTAAAAACTTTTCACGCACACAGGTGTTCACGAAATGACAGGTACAGTTAAAGGTGGCTTAAAATATGAAGAGGAAGTAGAAAGGAGTTATCAACGAATTTGAGATGCTGTGTTAAGTGGAGCTCGCCGCTGGAAGCATTGTGGTAATGAAACGAGGTGCTTGCCATTTTGACATTTATAAAGGAAAACTTATGTTGGATGGTTAGAAATGGAATGACAGGGAACAGGAAAACGCTCAGAACTGCATTGAGCTATGCAGTAAGTGTAAACCGTAGAGTTTAGAAGCTTTGGCAATCCACAAAAGTATGCAACAGTTTGTTATACAAGTTTTTGTTTGACGTGTTTACTTTAAAAAGAGAGAAGCAATTAAATGCTATAAAACTTACTAAGCAACAATAGCTTCTTGGAAATATGTAAGTGCACTAGTTTTTTGTATGTTTTGTGTTGTTACGTACAATTCTGAAAATACAACTTTTTTCTATAGCATCCTTAGTTTTGCTTTACCCTTTAAAGGGGTATTGTTCCCTTTCTATCTCTTTACAGATCTCACATCGCGAGTAAATTGTTATACTCTCGCAACAAAGTTGCTAAGGAGAGTATTATAGTTTTGTTCACATAACGGTTGTTTGTAAGTCCTACAACTAAAAGAGTCAGATATAGGGTTATACATATATACCAAAGTGATCAGGGTGACGAGTAGAGTTGAAATCCGGATGCCTGTCTGTCCGTCTGTCCGTCCGTCTGTCCGTCCGCCCGTGCAAGCTGTAACTTGAGTAAAAGGTTGAGGTATCGTGATGAAACTCGGTACACGTATTTACTGGCTCCATAAGAATGAAGAAAATGTATTTATAGACTTATTAAGCAACCTAATGTTTGAAATGTTTTTGACATTTTTTTGACGACTTATTTTTAGTTAGAGAAGAAACCCACCCTTCACTTTGAGGATCCGTCTTATACCAGCCATAAGCCGTCTAATTTCTGCTCCTATCAAAACACCTACCTGCAACTTTGCTCCGAGAGACTTTGATTTTAAGTATTTGAAGCAATTTCCAGCTTCACAAACAACTATACAAGGTGCATTTCAAACAGCGCTCTCTGGTGGCGCCATCTATGTATATATCTGCTATCTTAATCGACTGTCCAGTGAGAATTTCATGACATTTCATTGATTGGAAGTGAAGTTATTGCGTTTTAAGTGTCAGTATGTTTGTGTTATCGGTGTGAAAATGAGCTTCGAACAAAGAGCCAACATTAAATTTTGTTTTAAAATTGGTAAAACTTTTACCGAAACATTTCATTGATGAATCAAGTTTATGGCGATGATTGCCTATCCCGTAGCAGAGTGAGCGAGTGGTTTCAACGTTTTCAAAGTGGTCGTGACGACATATATGACGATCAACATGTGGGCCAATCAAAATCCGTGATGACCGGATATTTCATCGAAACTGTGCGTGAATTCATCAAAAATCAGCCGAAATTATCATTGAAATTCATGGTTATGGACATCATTAAGGAGGTCAAAAAGAACAAAAACTTCCTTTACAACATTATGACTGGTGACGTATCGTGGTGTTTCCAATATGATCCCGAAACGAAACGCCAGAGTGCTGAATGGAAGGCACCGGACGAGCCGAAGCCCAAAAAATCGCACACGGAGAAGTCATAAGCGAAGACAATGCTGATTTGTTTCCAAGTGTATTGTCCACAAAGAATTTGTTCCACCCAGCCAAAACGTTAATGCGGTATTCTACCTTGGAGTTTTGAAGCGTTTGAGGCACCGCATTCGACGTGTTCGGGTCGAATATCACAAAGATGAATATGAATAAAGTCCGAATATCACGTACTTTTTAAGAATAACTGTGGTTTTTGTGTTTTAGATAATCCAAACATGAGACATCGTGTCCGCCTGTGAAAAACGCATTTCATTCACCCAGCCATTTCCGAAAAAAATTGTTTATACACTCCACGATATACCCCATGATATGTGAAAAAAGTTCTATTGCAGAGTAAAAATATCTAAAAAAAAATGTCAAAAAAACAGGCCAGATTACCGTATTGACCCCTTAATCAATCCATTTAAATATATAGTCCCGAAGTTTCATTATAAAATTTAAAGAATTCCACAACTCGTTATAAGGGTGGATATACTCTTTGAAATAAAGTAAACGTTTCGCAATATTTCTCTTCGAGGCTGTGGCTTGTATTGTGGCTTGTAAAGCAAGAAGATCCTAAGCGTTTGACAATGGAATGTTGCAACGCCAGCTTCCTCCATCTCTGGGACGTTAGGAACAGCGGTTATTTTCAGGTGTATCAACCCGAACTACTTTACTTTTAGCCTTGAGCGCGTCACTTTCGACACTATAAGAGCGCACACGCTCAGATTCCAACAAGTTTATGCTTGTTAATTTGTAAGAGAAGTTCTGGCCTATATTCGTTTAAAAACAATTATCAAAATAAAATTCTACTCCCGTATTTATAGCTTTAAATTTGCCCAAAAAAATACTCATTTTCTCTAAAATTTTCGCGTTTCACAAAACAACTTGACGTTGCGGAATATTTTGAGTATGTTTTTTAAAGTACTTAAATAGATACGAGTATAAGTCAGTTGAAAACCGCCAGGCAGAATTATACTAAAACTCAAAACCAACATTGATTAAAACCAGAACACAACCAACAAACCACAAACAATTCAAATAAGAGTCAATCAACACGTCAAACTACTGGCTCCTGACTGAGGATGGTAACAGAATGTTGACACATTTGCATGGCAATCAATTGCACAACAATTTGGATATTGGTGAATGAGGCTCGTCTACATTATTGCCATAAACGCCTCCAGCAACGCCTTGTGTCGGCTGTACGAGAAACACATTTATTACGCATTAGCACCACAAAGTATGCAACGCAGAATTTTGACTTTTGGTCACAGAAGTGATGATTGAAATGATTACTAATTTGTTGTGTGGAAGTAAAATTTGAGGGGGATGTTTTAAAATATTTTTTTGATAAAATATGATTTAGTGACTGTCAGACTTTTTGTAGTAGTATTGGTGGTTGTAGCCAGAAAAACAGATGCTTTGTAGCTTTCACAATAATTTTGGTAAAGTTGGTTAACTTACTTTTATGTTTGTTTGTTTTAAGCGTAATTTTATACAAAAAAATATATAGATATTACTTTAATATTATTTGAAGGCGAATATTTATACCACAATTCTTATCTTTCATTCATCTAAGCAAGAGCTCGAATTTTAATTCTAACTTAAGCAATTATAAAACTGGTTTTACAATATTTTACACTCAAACAAAATGACAAGCATAAAATTCACCCAAAAGCTTAACTTTGAGTTCCACTTCTCTCCTTCTACACAAATTCACACTCAAACTGAAAATCTATTTCAAACTTAAGAATAAAATTGAAATATTGTATATACTTTTAAACACGAACATAAACTCAAATTTAAGTATTTATATATCCTGGCAAACGCAAATTCAATCGAACTCAAACTCTATTTCAACTCAAAATCAATATCGATCGAACTCAATTTATACTCAAACTCAATTTCAGCTGAAAATCAACTTGAAATTAACTCAATTTATACTCAAACACAATTTAAACTCAAAATAAACGTAATTTAACTCAATTTATACTGAAACACAATTTCAACTTCAATCGAACTCAAACTCAATTTCAGCCCAAAATCAACTTGAACTTAACTCAATTTATACTCAAACTCAATTTTAGCTGAAAACCAACTTCAAACGAACACAATTTGAACTAAAAATCGACCTCAATCGAACTCGAACTCAATTTATACTCAAACCCAATATGAGCTCGAATTCAAATTTAACCGCAACCCAAATACAAATCCATCTTAAATTAAAGCACTACTGAGATACAAATTCATTGAAAGACTCATATTTAAGAATATTACAATATAAATATTTGATTGTAAATGATCAACTTTCTAGTCAACTGAAAATGGATATTATATATTTACCGTATTTCTCACCCATTTCAACGCTACAATCGCGCAATTTTTGCAACAATATTTTAATTTTTTTATAGATAGCTGAAGTAATATTTTCATTTAATTATCCATCAAAATAAACTGTAATCGACTTGTCAACGGAACAATTCCAAATTACTCATACGTGCCGGTGAGCACATAAAAAATTCAGCGGCACAAACGGTTGATAGTTAGAATAGCAATTTTTTCCGCTTACTTGCTACGGTCCTCCCAACTATGCATATTTTCCAAAGGCGATAACACAAATGCACACACATATACATTCAATTTAACTGTCCTACAGAACCGTTGCAAGACTGCAGCTCTCCGCTTGCCGCTTCACAGTTATACAGTTATGTAGCCACATTGAAAATGACCATTTCGAGTGACACTAATTTGCACAATCGAGCAGCGGCGAGCTTAAGAGCAAAAGCAGCTATATGTGAGCTTATAAGTGTGCATGTGTGTATGGTGTGCATGGAAAAACAGCTGCATTAGCGGAATTTATGGTCAAATACCATTGGCCACAGGCCACAAAATAGATAACAGAATAATTATGAATTAGCACGATTCGTTGCACAAAAGCTTGGTGCAAGCGGAGGGAGTTCAATTATCGTTTACTCTGGATTAAGGCCCGTATACACGGATATATAATTAAATGTGCGAGTGCTTGCATGGATTTCTTCAATATATCAGTTAATAGCATTTAATTTCTCAATAGCGCTGTGCAGTGGAAGTGAAGTGAAAGTCTCTGCTGATTAAAGTATATATTTATTTTAATATTTCTTGTTTTGAAAACTATTCTAAATTGTGTCGGTTTTGGGGGATGCGGCTTGAAAGTTTAAGGTTAGTTAAAGTAAAGTTATTTAAAACATATTAGCATTAGAATATACTTCAGTCCAAATACTAACTTAAACAGTCAGATAGTCAAAAAAATTCTAGCTTCAATAGGAGCTAAATTCTTCACTCAATTTTATATATAAAGTTAGAACCAATCATGTCAAAACTGAAAATAAGTTTCAAAACCAGTAAACAAGATAAAGTCTAAAAAACTGAGACACAGACTCTACCTTAATGCAATCCATAATAACTCAAGATCTGTTCCCAAACTTAAACTGAATTCAGTACTCAGTATGGTACCAGAAAATGACATAAACAGACATACTTGTAGAGTTAAATAAAAAATCAGTACATGAATAACTCAAATACTTGTTTAAAGTCTTCCTACCGAGGTGAGATAGTTTCATCTCAGCACACCTTATTTCAAGCCCAACTTTTAAGGGATTATATCGATTAAATCGATTTTTAAATTTTATTTTCTTAACATACATATATTTTGGAATACACCCAGAAAATTTCATGTCGTTCCAGTGAATATTCTCCAAGTTACACGCAAATTTGAGAAGGCGTTTCAGAGTGCTTGGAAGTAAAAGGCTGGAGCAACAGCGCCTACCGGTAATACTATCCCTTTGCCGATTGTAAATGCTCCCTTCTAATGTATTTAAACGCGTAAAGCAGCAGTGGGTTAGTGTTTTTTCATACCTGAAATGTAAATTTTTATTTTTCTTTCCCCAAACTGGAAAATACTTAAGAGTGGTAGTCAGTATTAGCAGCTAAGCCAAGCAATAAACTTGAGCTCGTTCATATTATTTTCTGTAATTTTTTCGCGAAAATTAAGCTTTCCAAAGAAATAAGAAAATCTTTTAACATACGTAAGTCGAGAACAAAAAAGCGCAAAAATGTTTTTAATTCAAAAATGGCTGAAACGAATTAAAGTTGTTTCGGTGCCTCAGCGAAAAGCATTTTAAATTTTATAACAGTGCTTGCAACAATTTATGTTAAGTTTTAAACTACTTCTGAACGAGGACTTGGTTTCAAAATTATTTTGCTGTGTAATAGTTGTGCAGATCGTAACATACATTCTGAGTCTTACGATTTAATAATGAATAATACTCACTCCAGAGTAAAAACTGTGAAAAATCTCAAGTTTTTTGAGAACAGTTAGTTACTTGGGAATGCGTGAAAAATAAATTGACTGTACAATTGAATTCTTTATTTCAGGAGTTTTATGACTTAGCCTAAACCTTAACCTAACGGCTTAAACTAACGGGACGCGTAAGTATGTATTTATAAAAAAGGGGTAAGTAGAATTCATTTTTAATTGGCGTAAACCGCTTACGCGATTATAGCCGAGTTAACAACAGCGCGCCAGTCGTACGTGGCGCCAATTGGATATTCCAAGCGTAGCCAGGTCTCCACCTGGTCGAATTTTAGTTAACGGGTGAGTCTTTTATTCCTCTGCTTCCCCCCGGCGTCGAAACATTTTAATGTTTCGAATATCAGAGCTGTCTTTTAATTCGCTGAAAATGTCAATGTTCATATATATACAGCTCATCGTTCCATCGAATGCGATATTCGCCGTGCTAATTTAAAAAAGGATTCATTTAATCTTTAAGAAGGGTTTTTCTCGAAAACTCGCAACGTCGACTCATTAGTTGTTGACATCGTCCAAGCCTCTTATAGCTGACGGGAATTATGACTTATAGAGTTTGGTTTTTGTTTGTCGAAAAATTGCCTATTTACTCAGTCCAAGTAGCACCTGTTGGCAAGAGCAATCCTGCGTTGGATTTCTAGGCTGACGTTGTTGGTGGTGTTTACGCTGGCTCCAAGATAGACGCAATTATCTACGACTTCCAAGTTATGAAGTTACGACTGTTTGTTTGATGACAGGAGATATTTCGTTTTGCCCTCGTTCACTGCCAGACCCATTTTCTGTGCTTCCTTGTCCAGTCTGGAGAAAGCAGAACTAACGGCGCAGTTGTTGAGACCAATGATATCAATTTCATCGGCGTACGCCAGTGGCTGTACACTCTTATAAAAGAAAAATTGTTAAGTTCTGCAGCTCGAACTATTTCTCCAGAAGCAGGTTGAAAGTCACACGATAGGTTACAGTTGGGCAGCGCACCTTCCCAATTAAGGTACCGGACATTCCAGGTGCAGGGCATGCACCTAATTCGTAGTCCTTCTTTCGTTTGCCATGGTCGTCATCAAAAGGGGGGTCTCTCATCCGAGGCTGCTGTTGGTTTTTCATTGGGAAAATGGCGGGTCCCAAACCCAGCGCACAACCCTATGTAGGGATGCCTTCACTTTATCGAACGGATGTTCTTAGGCTACCCAGAGGATACTTGGTCAAAGACCGGAAGTAGTGAGCTCTTGAGCATGTAAAAAATCGCTTTTAGCCAAAAAGTGAATGATCAGAGAACTTTCTCAAACTTTTAACATGACTCCATCCTCCATCATTTCGTTACAATATGGTAGAAAATTATGGTGAGTACTTTATATAAAATAAACTTTAACATTTTAATTAAAATATTTAATATAAAATTAATTCATATATATTAGTTTAGTGCTATATTTAAAAATAGTATTTATGTTTAAAGGGTGTCGCTTGACGCAACAAACAGCCACCGAAAAACTTTTTCAACAGGCTTATGCTGAAGAAAAAAAAAATTGACTTCCGAACATCAAGGTGATGAACATTCGACGAAATTAACTGTATCTGGCGATGGCACATGGAAAAAACGAGGGTTTACTTCCTTGAACAGTGTGACATCATTGATCGGATGCTATTAAGTAAAAAAAGTGTCTACTGAAAACTGTAAGAAACTTGGAAGAAGACACTCGATATCGAAGAATATAATGAATGGTTCGCAGAACATGGAAATACTTGCACTTGCAAACCGTTCTGATTCTTCTGGGAAAATGGAAGTTGTATGTATCATCGAAATGTTCCATCGTTCATTGGAAAACTTGGAGTCATGTACATAAATTATATCGGAGACGGTGACTCCATAAAAAACTGACATTTTTTTTTTTTAATTTTTGTAAATACATATTTACTCTAAATAATAAAGTGATTAAATTTCATATTTTCAAATTTTCAGTTCTTCTCACTTAAACTCATATCCACGTATCTAACAAATGCAAATCCATATTAAACCAAATCTTCCAACAAAGAAGCACTCTCGTGGCATTATCCTCAGTCATCATGGTTGTAATGAAATTACCGCAATTAAATCGTTGCATTATACAATTGGCATTCATAACTATATATAAATACAACAAGAGCAACAACAACAGCTTTCGGTGGTGACCCATTAAAATGTAATTTACTCAACACACAGCTGCCTGTTTAATTTGAAGCCGAGATGAGCAGCTGTAATGAGAGATTTCCAATTAATTGGCGGCTGCGGGAAATAATGATGACGGTGGGGTAGGAGAATCACATAATTTATGCAAAATGTGTGGAAAGTTGTGGAGAGAAAAAATATATAGTATAGTGCCTTTCTGTAGGATCACTCAAAATTGAGCGTAATTTTCTAATACATATATAAAAGTCAAAACTAAACTCGTGGAGGAGCTATACTTTCGGGAGCATATTTCATAAAAATGTCATGCCTACTTAAAGAGGCCTTCCGAGCCCCTTTGTGGTTTGGAATTCAAGTATAAAGGCTATTGTTTGGCACCTAAGGTTATTGACATTGGCCGCTGGGCATTGAATGCACTTTTGAACAAAGCGATTTCGACAGAGAAAACATAAAGAGCAAAATTCCAGAAAAATAGCTCTTAAGCAGCAGCAGCTGTTGCGAGATAACTAGCCAATGCTCGTATGGTGAATTTCGCCGAAAGTGAGAATGGAGTGAAAGCTTTGCCTAAAAGCACGCTATACTTTTTAAACAGTCTTTCTGAGTAGGTCAGTAGTGAAACTGTTAACTCGCCTCGCTTTTGTTCTTATTAAAATGTTGATATTTGCACTCGCTGAGCGACGTGTGCTAACCTAAGGTCAGCATTGGAGTGCCACAAAATAACTAAATATGTACGTGTTAGACACAAAGTAGTAGCAGTTGATTACGAAATTCACCAAACCACACAACAGTTGTTATTAAATGTAAACAAACAAATTTGACTTACTCACATACAAACTATGCATTTGATGAGTTTGGATAAACGCGATGTTGTTGCAAATGTATGTGTGCGTAGTTCATATACCATAAATCGGGAGCTGTGGATATATTTCATTTTCATGCTAAATTAATATTAAATTCAATGCTGATTTATGTCTCACAGCTTGATGTACAACGATGCTATCGTACCTATCGGCTGAGTGAATTTGATGAAATTTTTAATTTTTTGTAAGCAGTTCCAAAAGCAATGAATGTATGCTATATACGATTTAATTAACAATAATTAAGGCGTTATTAAATTTTTGCAAACTGATTCAAATAATAAACTCTTGCACTTAAGTAAATAGAAAAAGAACTGTTGAGTAAAACAAGTTATCACAACATCGATAGTTTGTTTTCCGCCCGTTCCTACAGTAGACTTGTTTATTGTTTATTACCAGGCTCTATACTGATTACCTGCTATTGTTTATACGCTATTATTTGGTGAAAGCTCAATATCGTAATCTAAGTTACTGGCAAATACCTCCTAATAAATTATTAACATAATCAATATGCAAAAATTATATTGTTATGATATATTTCACAGCTGCATTCATTTGAATTATTCTTTTCTTGCTGGAGGAGATGCTATCTTAGGGAACCACGCCCTATCAGCAATATCGCCTATTATTGGACTTGCGGCACAATACGTCTACGTACTAAATCCTGAACTGCATTACCAGTGAAAGTGAAAAACCTTGTGGGATTGGCCATTAAGGGGGTATTCTTATGTAATCACTTCGAAAAATAGATTTTTTTTTATATAATGGGTTGTCAAAAAAGTCTTGCGGTATTTTTATTGAATTTTTTTATTGAAATTGAATTGAATTTTTGATGACTCATGCCCAGCTCTTGACCGATGCTACGGCTGCCGGTCTCTTTCGACCAATTCAGCGATTTTATCGCAATTTTCGTTGACAGGCCTTCCGGAGCGTGGCGCATCTTTGACAACCTCTACACCAGAACGAAAACGTTGAAACCATCGTTGTGCGAAACTGTATCGGGTCCATAAACTTCTTCTTCTTCTTAATTGGCGTAGAAACCGCTTAAGCGATTATAGCCGAGTTAACAACATCGCGCCAGTCGTTTCTTCTTCTCGCTACGTGGCGCCAATTGGATATTCCAAGCGAAGCCAGGTCCTTCTCCACTTGGTCTTCCAACGGAGTGGAGGTCTTTCTCTTCCTCTGCTTCCCCGGCGGGTACAGCGTCGAATATTTTCAGAGCTGGAATGTTTTCGTCCATCCGGACAACATGACCCAGCCAGCGTAGCCGCTGTCTTTTAATTCGCTGAACTATGTCGATGTCGTCGCATATCTCGTACAGCTCATCGTTCCATCGAATGCGATATTCGCCGTGGCTAACGCGCAAAGGACCATAAATCTTTCGCAGAACTTTTCTCTCGAAAACTCGCAACGTCGACTCATCGTTGTTGTTGTGCACCGAACAGCAGGACGGGAATTATGAGTGACTTGGGTCCATAAACTGCACAAATTTTATTGACGGCTTGAGATGAATTTTTGCCTTTATCGTAGTAGTACTGTAAAATATGCCGTATTCTCACGATACTCACGAACGACTTAAAAGAAACGACAATCAATCAAACACGTGTTAGCGCGTGAAATGAGCTTTCCAAAAAGGTATAGCATGACCCGATGCGACGAATAAAACTAGAACTACGCGCTTTCAGCGCCAACTAGCGAAATACCGCAAGACTTTTTTGACAACCTATTATTTTGACAGTAAAACATATTGAAAACATGCTGTGAAATATTCAGAAATTCATAGTATTTGATAAGTTACAGCTCATAGTCGCCGACGTGTCGTAAGCGACTGTCTACCAGGCGCCATTAAAAAGTCTGCAGCTGCTACGTTTCTAAACGCATTTTTCTCGAATCATCATTTTCTGAAACTGTCATGGTCCTAAAAAAAAAGTTTTCAACCGATTGCTTTAAAATTTACATATGTTCTTCTACTTATTTATAGTTATCGTCCCTACCAGAATTGTTTATTTTCGAAAATATTTTCATATTTTTTTAAACGATTTTAAATGAAAAAAAACAAGATTCTCGTGACTTTTTTGAAGTTTGACATTTTTTTTTTAATGAAATTGATTATATTTGGTAGGGACGATAACCGCAGAACTACTGAATAATAATCCATTCGTTTTGTTTTATTTCAGACAACATGAACAGCCGGTATCACCATGACCAGTGAACTACTTGTTTTTGTTGGGGACTACTTTGATTTAAAAAAAATATATATTAAAAACGTAAAAAACGAAGAAAAAAATGTTTTTTGTACATTTCAAAATACAAATAAAAATATATCAAACAAGAAAAAACGTTAACTTCGGTTGCACCGAAGCTAAATACCCTTCACAGGTGCGTTTCTGTTAGTAACTATGTGTTCAGTTTGTATGGAAGCTATATGCTATAGATAACCGATCTGAACAATTTCTTCGGAGATTACATTGTCGCCTTAGAAAATAACTAATACCAAATTTCGTGAATATATCTTGTCAAATGTGAAAGTTTTCCATACAAGCATTTGATTCCGATCGTTCAGTTTGTATGGCAGCTATATGTTATAGTGGCCCGATATCGGCCGTTCCGACAAATGAGCAGCTTCTTGAAGAGAAAATGACGTTTGCAAAATTTCAAAAAAGATATCTTAAAAACTGAGAGACTAGTTCGTATATATGTATACAGACAGACGGACAGACAGACAGACAGACAGACGGACATGGCTAAATCGCTCAGCTCGACATACTGATCATTTATATATATGCTTTATTGGGTCTCCGACGATTCCTTCTGGGTGTTACAAACTTCGTGACAAACTTAATATACCCTGTTCAGGGTATAAAAATTAAAATGATTCACATGAGAGTACCCCCTTAAGCACTCCATTGTAGCGTCAGCTTAGCTCACATCATTTACTCGCTATTAGCGGCCCTAGTTTCAGTACTTGTTTGTCGTTCAACTATTCTCAGCTCTTGTAGTATCAGAGCTGTCGTTCTTTTGTTCCACCCATGCTTGCACATTACCAATCGGTGCGTTCATTTCGCTTGACTAATGTGTCCAAGCGCTTTTGCCATTCCTGTATGTTGGCTTCTCATTCCTCTTTGCGTTCTGCCATTGTTATATTCCTGCCTGCACTCTTGTTTCTGTTGTATATTCGCTTCAACTCACAAAACTTCATATTTTGTGGCATTATTCCAGATCTAATCCTAACAGCTTCATGTATTAATGCGGGTGCCCATACCGGTACAGATATTGATTAACTTTTATTTGAACTTTTTAAATACGAGCAAGTAGTTCAATTTTACTTACTTTCGAAAGAAGCCCCAATTAGAGTCAAAGACATTACGAATTAGAGCGTATTTACATTAAAATGTTTGCGTCTCTAGAACCGATTTAATATGAATTTCAGGTAAAGGGTTTAGTGAGTCCAGGTGTAAAGTCTTATTTACTAAACAGGTCTGTTGAATGAGCTGAACATTTTGATCTGCTTCTCTTCTAGGTTTGGTTATCTGCAAACCCTCTGACGTTAAATCCGAAGCTAACTCGGAAAAGTTCTCCTAAAAGGTTATTTTTACGATTTTTTTGGTTTTATGGTTTTTGATACAAAATTTCTGCGTAATGAAAGGGTCAAAGTATGAAAAATCACAGAAAGAAAATTTCCGCAAAGAGAATATTTTTGGGGACTTTTTTTGTTTGATGGTTGTTGATACAATATTTCTGGGTAATGAAAGAGTTAAAGGTAATTTTTTTATTTCAAAGTTTTTCGTAAAAAATTTCAGCAAGATAAAGATGCTTCTATCATGCATGAAAAATCTCTTGAAACAATCTCCTGAACATTGTGATCTACTTCTCTTCTAATTTTTGTTATCTGCCCACCCAGTAAACTGTGTAAACCTCACAGGAGTGCGCTCTAGTATTAATTGTGGATATTATTTGTAAACACATTTTTTTCGGAATTATGGTGAGCGCATTTTTATAAAACAAACACAGAAATAAAACAAAATAACCACATCGCATTACATAACACTCACTTCACTAAACCTTAGTTATCCTAACTAATTTCAGCCTCCAACTTGACAGACGACCGATAAGGTCAGCGCGTTGAGCTTAATTTGGGTTTCCGCAGTTGCGCCCAGCCGCGCACCGCCAACCGCCAACTCACTGCACACGACATATCTTGTGGCTGCGCTCTGATCGCTCGAAAATAAGCCTACGATTTTATCAACTTTTATATTTGCTTGTTGTTATTTTGTTTTATTTGGGCTGCCGTCGTATTTGCTGGCCTTGACCCAGTTGTGGGCGTCCAATTCCCACGCCTACCCAGCTGCCCGGCGTCAAGTCAAATTTGTATTGTTTTTGAACCGAAATTGAGTCTTTTATTTTTGTTTGTGCGAACGTTTATTGTTTTGTTGTTTGAATTGCTCATCTTGGCACTGAAGTGGCGTGTTATTGTGTGCCTGAAGAGGCGTTTAGTGTATTTTGAATGTAAATTGAGCTCCATTCTAAATAAGAAAACACACGGCTTCTCTGTGTATGTGTGTGTGTGAATTTTGTTTGCTCAGTTTTCGGTTCAATTTCAATTAATTTTCATATAGTAGCTATGCTGTAACCGTATAATGTTAGAAAGTATCGAATACCAAGCAAAGAGACTATCAGGAATGCTGTCCTTAAAGGTGAAAGTTGGAAAAAAAGATACAATAAGTTAAATATCAACCGAAATCCATAATTGGCAGGAACCAGCAAGTGCTTGGAAGTTCGAAAGAGTTCTTGGGTTAAAATCAGTATGAAGCTATGACTACTACTTGAGACATCAAGACTTTGGAACAGAAAAATATTGTTTTTAAAAGATATTTATGGCTGTGATTAGCATAAAATATTTGATTATTTGTAGTAGACTCTGCAGCGCATCTGGGTTACTAGTTGAGTTGAATGCTCAACAATTTTCACCCCAAGCTTAAAATTTCAAATAGAAGAGAAAGATACTGAATTATGGAACTAAGTTAATGCTGCTTCATATCTGACGAGAAAAAAGCTACCTTACAAGAGAATATGATTGTATTGCTAAAGCTGGGCATACAAACTTGTATGCAGCTTAGGTTTCAAGGCTGATTCACAAAATAGCTAGATCACTCTTGGACTGCTATATACCAGTCCTTTGTGATACCAGTCCTTTGTGATACCAGTAAAAAGTCTTTTAATTATATTTAAATTGTCGGCATCTCAGACCTTCTTTTCTATTACAGCAATCTCACCTGAACGTATGTTATTGTTGTTGTAGTCCCCATTAGGATGCTAAGGATTGTTTATTTATTGTTGTCGACGTCATTCAACAGTAGGCCCAGAAAACGTGCTGTTTCGATAAGATCGGACCAAAAACAGAAGGGTGTCAGATGAATAGAGTTAGCAGGACATGCAAAGGGGTGGCATACTTCTACTTGATATATCAGAGGCTATTCTGGATAAGTAGAAGTTTAATCTGCTACAGTACACAGAACAAAGCTGCGCAAGGGTCACTCTCAACTCTCGCGCCAACTCGAGCTGTTCATCAGCAATGGGTGTTGGTTTGACTCCATGTGAGAGTGAGAGGGAGTCGGTGAAACCCTTTAATGGCTCCACTGTAAATGGTCGTTAGTGCTTGTCGGATGTTAGTTGCATCTGAAGTCTGGACGGTGCTCTGTTTGATTTGGTCGACGTCGTTGAGGAATGACCTCTTAATGCTCCTGGAGGCGGTTCCGCTCTAAGCAGGTGACTGCAGGGATGATTTCTGCGAAAGCATTCCAGTAGGAATTGCTTGGAGAGGAGTTGATTATGATCCTTAACTGGGAGCATACGGGCCTCACTATGCAGATTCTTGATGGGAGTCATCAAGGGACATCCTGTTGATGTCCGGAATGCAGAGTTTTGACAGGTTTGCAACTTCCTCCACTGCATCCAGGTGACCATATTGGTGCGACCATATATGGATGTATAACGGCAATAACCAATTGCAGTTAAGTAAAGTATAAACTTGCTGAGGCTGAAGATTTCACTGGTTCTCTTGCAATTTATAGAGAGAACTTTGGACTGCGTAGATTCTAATGGTTACCCAGCGTTCGCCAAAGCCTCGCGTGGCCCAGTACTTTATTCGCTAAATGCAAGTATACAGCTGAGCTATGACAACGAAGCTGAGATGTCTTTCTTTATCAACTCATCAGCTTAATAGTTGTTTGCGATTCCACTGTAGCGAGGTACCCTAGGTAGGGATATAGACGCAAGTAGTGCAAATTAGCCTTTTGAACGGAAATTGGTCAATGTTTAATCTCTATATCTTTGGCTTGAGCTCATATTTGGCAACGCAACATAAAAGTCAAGAGTTTTATAGCAAAACCGTTAACTGATCCTGTGTCTTACTTCTTAGTAATCATACTCGATGCTGAAGCTTTCACTATTAGGAAGCTGATTATATCATTATTGGGAATAGATGGATCAAAATGAGGAAATTTCTATACAGACTAGTTTACGAAACCGCCGAATGATTTGGAGATTCCAGTAAGTTACTTCAGAGTAAGTTGTGTATTAGTTTATGGCCATAATGTAATAGATAGGAATTCTCTTCAGCCAAAATTTTCTTACTGCGAACTTGCGGAACACTCTTTTGTTAATAATTTTGTTTTGTATTCACTTATTTTAATTATTAATCTAGCTTTTCTTTCGAGCTTACTGCTCACCATTTAGCATACGAGGGCTGCTATATATATTCTGGCCTAGGGCAACACTAAGTGTTGCCAGGTGCAATCTGACATTTCCATTGGAAAGTTTGACATTTTTTAGCATAACATCACTCAGAACGTTTTGTCATTTAATCGTAAATTGTTTTATTTACAGGGAATTAAAAAATTCATCTCGGCCAAAAATGGAATTAACTCGTGAACATTTTCGTGCGATCATTTTTCACAACTTTCGACGTGGATTATCACGACAAGAGTGCATCGATGAACTAATATCTTTGTATGGAGCCCCATCCTATAGCACTGTGAAAAACCGGTACAACGAATTCAATCGTGGCCGACGCTCGCTCAAAGACGAATTCCGTGAAGGTCGTCCAAAACAGCCGTTGTGCCAGAAAACATCGATGCCGTACGTGAACTGATAATGCAAGACCGTCAACATACCTTCAGATAGAGGCATGCCTATGCATTTCTCCCACCAGCATACATTCGATATTGCATGAACACCTGGCCGTAAAAAAGGTTTGTTCTCGTTGGATCCCGCACAATTTGACAATCGCTCAAAAAAAGGCTTGGGGGGATTGGTGTAAAGAAATGCTGAAAAAATACGATCGCGGTGCTTCAAAAGACGTTTATAAGATCGTCACAGGTGACGAATCATGGATCTATGCGTATGAGCCCGAAACAAAACAGCTTATTAGGCCAGAAATATATATAGCAACCTACGTACCACGACTCTCTGCAAAAATTTAATATCAAACTTTGTAACATATTTTTGGTAGCATAATTCAGCACTTTCATACTTCAGCCTTCAGTTCCAACCTTTACTACCGAAAATCTTAATACTGGCTATTAAATTATACAGATATCTGTCTGTCACTCTTTCAGCCATCCAACTAATAAATATATCGCACTGCGTACAGACCAATCAATTTGCTGCGATCCTAAAAATAGGCACTTAAGCGACGTTATACTGCAAAGGCGAAACGTGCGTGGGCAATAAAATTGAAATCACTTCTCTAAATGCCAAATACAACAAAATCAATTTCAATGTATCTCAATGAAATGCCACGCACTATCATGCTGATAACTCAATTGGTGGCTCTGCTCGTTGTCTGTGTATATTTATAAATCTGATGGCTTGTGAGTTCTGTGAAATGCTGACCGTTGGCCGCAAGCACGTGTCACTTTAAGAAGTGCTAAGTATGACCTATCAGTGTGATTTTTACTGATTTTCGAGATAGTTTGTTTTTGTAAAAGTTGCCTTATCAATGTTCGAGAGCTTTTATGGCTTTAATGATGAATGTTTATAACTTCTCGATAAATTACTTAATTTGCTTTTTTCTCGGATAATAAGTTATGGGAGGTGTTCACATGACAACCTGCGCCTACACGACACATCAAACATCACAGCAACTTCATCACATCACCTGTACAACAAGCGACACACACCATTACACACCACCCAACACAGCACACAACACAACCCACAACATCATACAACCCACCACACCATCACCAACGGATCAACCCTCGAGTTCACCACCAAAACTATTAAAAGGCATAGATCCGAACGGGATCATTCTTATCGTTTCATTCGTGAACTAAGACATTCGTCCGCAACCGCTATCGCATTTTCCGTTTAGTAAATCGCAAAAGGCTGGTTCGTTCAAGTGACGGAGTGTCATAATCCCCAAATTCGACAGCAGTGTCCCGCAGTGTGTTTCGCGGACAACCAAACAAAAAAAAAGTTATTTTATATAAATTCAATAAAACGTTTATACAGAGTGTTTACGTTGTAATCAGTGCTTTTTCATTTTCAAGTATCGAATGAGTATAATAGTGTCACACGTGAACAGGAGGATTCCGATAAGGAGCAACGAGTAACAAAAAAAAAATTACCGAGTCAAAATTCAGTCAAGTTATTAACCATATAATTAAACATATGTATATTCTGGGGGCCCATTTATTTTGCAACTAGCTGTATTTTCGTGCATAAACTATGGAATTACTGGAACACTTATTCCAGGTATTGGGGCCGTAGTTCAGCAATAACGCGGCGAATATTTTCTTCCAAGGCGTCAAACGTCTCATGATTATCGGCGTAGGCCATTGAAATCCGTATTAAATCGCAGGAACTTGGAGGCCACGCCACTAGCCCACGACCCGAGATTAAGCGCTCATGAAAGTTTCCTTAAATAAGTTGATTATTTTGTTGGCTCTACGTCGTTTTGTTGGAACCGGATGTCGTCCACATCAACATAGAGCATTCCCCATTGACTGTAATATTATGGACGGCCTCATTTTTCAAGAAATATTGACGAATGATTCTCTCGGCCAATAGAACACAACAGTCAAGGACTTTTTGGGGATATAATGACATCTCAATATTTTCTTAGGGGCTATCCCTATTGCAAATGCGAAAAACTTGTTTACAAACGTAGTCAATTTACCAAAACTGGTTGTTTGGTTCCGTTCACCGAACGTGCGACGCGTTTCAACGTCTCTTCAACGCGTCTTTAGGTTTCAATTCTTGCACGAATTGGATTTTGTAAGCCCGAAAACAAAAATTCCTTAGAGAAATCTTCCTTAAAGTAGATAGACATCAGTATAAGTTGTTGCACATTAAGATCGCCTGGACTTATTCTGGTGCGCACTGGACGGCATCTCTGAGTATGCGCATTATCGACTAGAGTAAATGTGATACGAATCTAATAATACCATACATTTTTTTATTATTTTGTTACCTCTTTTCAACCCAATTATAGTCGGTGTCTTTTAGTTGCACTCAACTTAATAAAATTAGCATTTGGGGCCTGAGTTTTTCTACTAAATTTCATTGACAATATACACTGTTATGAGTAACACGTAATCTCATTTTCATTGAGATAACTCACATATTGGTTGATATATGAGGTACAAAGTCAACCGGAAGTTCGAAAATGTTTACAGTGTCGGACAAAACTCTTGTACTAACTCGAGTCTCACACATATTCCGTCATAACTTTTTAAATAGATGCATTAGGTGAATAATATTTTTTGCAAAAGTAAGATCACATATTCTATATTAAGAAACAATGAAATTTAGTTTTTCAACTTTTATGTAAGATTTATAAATTATAACATAATGAAAACTGAGGATGGAGTCATGTGTAGAAGTTCACGCAAGTGAGGAAAGTTCTCTGATCGCCATTCACTTGGGAGTGGCCAGAAACGATTCTTTTACATATGGCTCAAGCAGCTCACTACTTCCGGTCTTTGACCAAGTATCCTCTGGGTAGCCTAAGAACATCCGTTCGAAGGCGAGCTAAAGTGAGAAGGCGAAACATTCTCTACAAGGGTTGTGCGCTGGGTTTGGGACCCGCCACGTAAAAAACACCCCCAGTGAAGAGCTACAACCAGCCTCGGATGAGAGACCCCCCTTTTGATGACGACCATGGCAAACGAAATAAGGACTACGAATTGAGGGCATGCACCTGGAATGTCCGGTCCCTTAATTGGGAAGGTGCCGCTGCCCAGCTGGTTGATGTCCTCGTAAAGACAAAGGCTGACATCACCGCCGTCCAAGAAATGCGATGGACGGGACAAGGACAGAGACGAGTAGGTCCTTGTGACATTTACTACAGTGGCCATATAAAGGAGCGCAAGTTTGGTGTAGGATTCGTGGTGGGAGAGAGACTCCGTCGCCGAGTACTATCATTCACTGCGGTGAATGAACGTCTAGCCACAATCCGCATCAAAGCGAGGTTCTTCAACATATCGCTGATTTGCGCCCACGCCCCGACGGAAGAGAAGGACGATGTGATCAAAGATGCCTTTTATGAGCGCTTGGAGCGCACTTATGAAGGCTGCCCCCGCCACGATGTCAAAATCGTGCTTGGCGACTTTAACGCCAGGGTGGGCAAAGAAGGTATATTTGGCACTACGGTCGGTAAATTCAGCCTCCACGACGAAACATCCCCAAATGGGTTGAGGCTGATTGACTTCGCCGGGGCCCGAAATATGGTTATCTGTAGTACTAGATTCCAGCATAAGAAGATTCATCAAGCTACCTGGCTGTCTCCGGATCGAAAAACTACCAACCAGATCGATCATGTTGTGATAGACGGAAGACACGTCTCCAGTGTTTTAGATGTGCGTGCGCTCCGAGGTCCTAACATCGACTCGGACCACTATCTTGTTGCAGCTAAGATTCGCACCCGCCTCTGTGCGGCAAGAAACGCGCGCCACCAAACACAAGGAAGGTTCGACGTCGAGAAGCTGCAATCACAACAGACAGCCGAACGATTTTCTACTCGGCTTGCACTCCTGCTCTCTGAGAGCACTCGTCAACAACTCGGTATAAGGGAACTGTGGGACGGCATTTCAAACTCCTTACGTACAGCTGCAACCGAAACCATTGGTTTTCGGAAAGTGCAAAAGAACAGCTGGTACGACGAGGAGTGCCGTGTCGCAGCGGAGAGAAAACAGGCTGCCTACCTCGCAACGTTACGATCGACCACTACACGTGCGGGATGGGATAGATACCGAGAGTTGAAGAGGGAAGCGAGACGCATTTGTAGACAGAAGAAGAAAGAGGCTGAAATGCGTGAGTGCGAAGAGCTTGATAAGCTGGCCGACAGGGGTAATGCTCGAAAATTCTACGAAAAAATGCGGCGGCTTACGGAAGGTTTCAAGACCGGAGCGTATTCCTGTAGAACCCCCAAAGGTGATCTAGTCACTGATGCCCAGAGCATACTTAAATTATGGAGGGAACACTTCTCCAGCCTGCTGAATGGCAGTGAACGCACAACACCAGGAGAAGGAGAACCCGATTCCCAATCGATGACGATGGAGCAGACGTTCCATTACCCGACCATGAAGAAGTTCGAATAGCAATTGCCCGCCTGAAGAACAACAAAGCGGCAGGGGCCGACGGATTGCCGGCCGAGCTATTCAAACACGGCGGCGAAGAACTGATAAGGAGCATGCATCAGCTTCTTTGTAAAATATGGTCGGACGAAAGCATGCCCAACGATTGAATTTAAGTGTGCTATGCCCAATCCATAAAAAAGGAGACCCCACAATCTGCGCCAACTACCGTGGGATTAGCCACACATCGCATATAAGGTTCTATCGAGCGTATTGTGTGAAAGATTAAAGCCCACCGTCAACAAACTGATTGGACCTTATCAGTGTGGCTTCAGACCTGGCAAATCAACAACCGACCAGATATTCATCATGCGCCAAATCTTGGAAAAGACCCGTGAAAGGAGAATCGACACACACCACCTCTTCGTCGATTTCAAAGCTGCTTTCGACAGCACGAAAAGGAGCTGCCTTTATGCCGCGATGTCTGAATTTGGTATCCCCGCAAAACTAATACGGCTGTGTAAACTGACGTTGAGTAACACCAAAAGCTCCGTCAGGATCGGGAAGGACCTCGCCGAGCCGTTCGATACCAAACGAGGTTTCAGACAAGGCGATTCCCTATCGTGCGACTTTTTCAACCTGCTTTTGGAGAAAATAGTTCGAGCCGCAGAACTAAATAGAGAAGGTACCATCTTCTATAAGAGTATACAGCTGTTGGCGTATGCCGATGATATTGATATCATCGGCCTCAACACCCGCGCCGTTAGTTCTGCTTTCTCCAGGCTGGACAAGGAAGCACAGAAAATGGGTCTGGCAGTGAACGAGGGCAAGACGAAATATCTCCTGTCATCAAACAAACAGTCGTCGCATTCGCGACTTGGCTCTCACGTCACTGTTGACAGTCATAACTTTGAAGTCGTAGATAATTTCGTCTATCTTGGAACCAGCGTAAACACCACCAACAATGTCAGCCTACAGGTGCTACTTCGGACTGAGTAGGCAATTGAGAAGCAAAGTCCTCTCTCGACAAACAAAAACCAAACTCTATAAGTCACTCATAATTCCCGTCCTGCTGTATGATGCAGAGTCTTGGACGATGTCAACAACGGATGAGTCGACGTTGCGAGTTTTCGAGAGAAAAGTTCTGCGAAAGATTTATGGTCCTTTGCGCGTTAGCCACGGCGAATACCGCATTCGATGGAACGATGAGCTGTACGAGATATACGACGACATCGACATAGTTCAGCGAATTAAAAGACAGCGGCTACGCTGGCACAGGGGTCATGTTGTCCGGATGGATGAAAACTCCAGCTCTGAAAATATTCGACGCAGTACACGCCGGGGGAAGCAGAGGGAGAGGAAAACCTTCACTCCGTTGGAAGGTGGAGAAGGACCTGGCTCCGCTTGGAATATCCAATTGGCGCCACGTAGCGAAAAAGAAGAAACGACTGGCGCGCTGTTGTTAACTCGGCCATAATCGCTTAAGCGGTTTCTTACGCCAATTGAAGAACATAATGAAAAGCATCGTGCGACATAACTCATTGGCCTTTAGTTAAGTACAAAAATAAATTAGTTTTAAATTAATATTTTATTAAGTAGCCAAGTAGCCAGAATTTTTTACTTTGGCTCCGTCGTTGCCTGCCTGCTTATATTTTTTGAAAATTTTCAACTTTAGCTTCTTTCATTTATTTCACTTTTTTATTTTCATGGAAATTCGTTATTTGCCTCTTTTGCGGATTACTTGAGTCGGCTTTTCGCTGCGCTGCTCAATGGCGCGTGTAATGGAAAGTTAAGGTTTTGCCTGAAATTTTTCAGAAATCATAACGAATAATTTTAAACAATATTTAACCAGAATTGCAAAGTGTTATCGTTACGAACAGTTTGCACAGCATTTAATAGGCCTTTAGAGCGTTAGGAGTTGTGGAAAATCAGAAAGCTTTGTAAATTTGTCAAAAAAAAAAAAATAAAATAAAAGTGATGTGAGGTGTTTTTCATTCTTTCAAAAGTTCATGATTTTAGCAGCGATCACAGCCATCTTTTCATCGCCCATGCCAATTTAATTTTTGAAAGCACTCTTTATTCATGTTATTTCCAAATTAGTAGCCATTTCAGTTTTCTCTCTCTCTCTGTGTGTGTCTCTGTGAATTTTGTTTGCTTGGTTTTTGGTTCAATTTCAATTAATTTTCAAACAGTATCTATGCTGTAACTATATACTGTTAGAAAGTATCGAATACCAAGCAAACGAGACTACCAGAATACTGTCCTTAAAGGTGAAAGTTGAAAAAAGATAAATAAGTTAAATATCAAACGATATCCATTAGTGGCAAGAACCTGGCAGGGTCTCCGGAGTTCGAACGAACATTTGATCTTTAGTTGAAAACAATACGGAGTTATGACGGCTACTTGAAACATGAAGACTTTGGAACAGAACAAAGTTTTCTATAGCCACTGTGAATGGCAGCCAGTGCTTGTTAATAGTTGCATCCGAAGTCTGTTCGGCGTATTTTTTTTATCAACTTATCAGCTTTACAGCTGTTTGCGATTCAGCTGTGTCGAGGTACTAAAACTAGCTAGCTATTATGGTAGGTAGGGATGTAGACGCGAGTAGTACAAATTAGCCTTTTGAACTGAGATAATACTATTTTTAATCGCTTTATCTATAGGCTAAACTCATACTTGGGAAGATATTTTAAAATTCAGATGTTTTATAGCAAATCCCTTAACTGATCCTGAGTTTCTCTTATCTTCATCATACTTCAGGCTAAAGCTTTCACTATTACAAAGTTAATTTTATTATTATTGGGAGTAGATGGATGAAAATCCGACAGTTTCTATATAGACTACTTTATAAAGCCGCCGAATGAAAGACTTGGAGATTCCAATGACTACTTCAGAGCAAGTTGTATAGAAGTTTATGGCCATAATGTAATAGACAATTTAGCCATTTTTTGCTTACTGTGAACTTGTAGAACACTATTATAATAAATTTTATGATCTGCTTTGCATTCACTGATTTTAAATATTAGTTTATATCTTCATTTCAGCATAGTATTTACGATACTAACGACTAGCTTTAAAATTCTAATATTTAATTTTGGAAGCATAATTTAACATTTCCACACTCCAATCTTTTCTAAAAATAATATCAATATCACCGATTTAAATTATACAGATATCTGTCTGTTACCCTTTTAGCCATCCGACTAGTAAATATAACGCACTGCGTACAGACCAATTCAATTTGCTGCGATCCTAAAAATAGGCACTTAAGCGACCTTATACAGCAAAAGCGAAATGTGCGTGGTCAATAAAATTGAAATCGCTTCTCTAAATGCCAAATACAACAAAATCAATTCCAATGTATCTCAATGAAATGCCACACACCATCATGCTGGTAACTCAATTGGTGGCTCTGTTCGCGTGCGACATTTATAGAAACGTCAATAAAATGTTTATTTTCATTTATGTGAATCATCACTTACAACCCTGTTTAACAAATGTCATATTTATAGAATCGACTGTTTGTGAGTGCTGGGTGCTGGTCGCAAGCAAATGACAGTTTAAGAAGTGCTAAGTATGAAGGTCTTCATCAAAGCTTTACGGATTTAATGACAAAACGTCATAAATTTGTTGGAGAAGTTACTAAATTGCTTTTCTGTTTGA
>NC_065921.1:68664582-68692769 GCF_024586455.1 Bactrocera neohumeralis | reverse complement strand
ACTACGAAGAACAAAAACATTCTGTTTGTCATCGAGAAAAATAGGTCCCTATTACGGTCAACGGAACATACCTCGTGGTCTTCAAAAACAACGTAAAGATTAATGGTAGACTTTTTATAACGAAAATTCTCTTGCCTCTAAAACCTGAAACTCCATGGGCTTCTACAATCAACTTGACGCAGCACACAGAAATAGTTAAGCGCTTCTTACCTTCCATGTGAATCTAGAGATGTTCAAAAGGATCAATCACCTGCAGCGATCAATCCATTATGGCCACGTTACCGGATAAGAGGACCAAGAAGAGATTATCATAGTCAAATCCAGTTGAAACTGCAATTAAACCGCTTCTTTGAGGACCGAGGACTTCCTATTTAGAAGGGAGGAGTTATCGCGAGAAACGACACACCGTAATTCCCGTCGTAATAAGAGCCTACCACTCTGCACATGTTGCTAAGTCAGCACATTTTGCGCGAGAACATTGGCCAGACATCAAAGTAAACAAACACCATGCACGAGGCGCAAGGTCAGCAAAACGTCGACAGAGGAGCCACAACGCGATGCAGGTTGGTGGCGGAGGCTAAGTTAGGATAATTTTAGAGGCACTTTATATGACAACTCAGCCGAGATGACGGAAAATAAAATAATTTTAAAATTGGAACAATACATTTTGAATAATTGATATAATAAGGCAATTGCAATTTTTATAAATACCGGGCGGAACCCGTCAAATCAATTGGACGAGGACTTAATCACAAATAGCCCCTTGTAATATCGTCTGTGAAAGACACAGTAGCCATTATGGATAAGGAAATTATCGCTGAAAAAGTGGAACTGGTACCAGGATCATCAACATAGTTCGATTTGAAAAATTCAGCGAACAAAGTGGAGATTTCGGCGGAGTGCATGCCGACTTATCACCCCAGCGTAAAGTAGAGGAATGGCGAATACGCTCTTTTAAGATTTTACAAAAGTTCCAAAAAGAAGGGTTTGAAAATTGTGACTCCGTATTATTAATAAACTTTATTAAGAGAACTTATCAATTCATTAAACATAGCAGTTTTGGCCTTAGTGCTGATATTGAACAAAACATAGAGATTTAGTTGAAGAAATTTTCTAAAAATATTTATTTCTAAGATTTTTTAGACGTTTAAGGTCATCATAGTGTACCAAAGGCAACTTATATGGTTGTATGTGTTTGAGCAAGATATTATAATGACAAATTCTGTTGATTGTTTCTTAAAAATGGAAAACTATAAGCTGTATCAAATCGATAGTAAATCATCCCATTTTATTTCAAAAAATGATTGAGAGCACGTTTCAAAAGTCGCAAAATGCAAAATTAAAAACCAAGCCCATCAATTGGTTTGACAGGGCGAAAAGATAAGTATCCACCTCTCAAACACTAGCGGTGAATGATGGATAGTGGCTGGAGTAATTGAAGAAGAACCATCAAGAATCCTAAATTTTAAAATTATCACTAAGAAAGACTAAGTCAGAAATCGATCAGGACTGACTGAATATGAGTTGATTTGGATCAGATTGGAGACCAAGCAAGCTATCAATGAGAAATAACTCCTGAGAAGACGAAAAATTTGAAGGAATAAGAGCAGGACTATAGAACAACCATAACAGACGTATTGCTTAGATTAAAGTCACCCAAAACACAAATATTATTCTCTTTCACCTTGTTTAATACCAACGAGAAGAAATATTATTTGCGTGCAACTTATCTAACTCTAGCGGACTATTGGGAAGGATGTATGAGACTGCAATGAACAGAGCATCATTGGCCACAGATACATAGTTGGTCCAGGATAGAATCTTCATTCTCAAGCATAATTAAAGGACGATATTTTGATCGATGAACTAAAAGAAGAACTCCACCTCTTGAACAGCCAGTTTTTCGTGATCTCTGTCTTGCGGAAGACATAATAGAATTTGGTCAAGGTATTCGCTATCGAAATAACTAGAATTCAGCCAAAGTCTCAGCAATAACGATATTATCGAAATCAAACGTGACGAAAAATTGCGAATAATATTTGATTTTACCTAATACCCGATAAATTTTGGTAGTAGACTTTAAGACAGGAGCCAGTTGAGGAAGGTGCAGAAAACGCATGAAGTAATTACGATTAACAGGCGCGTCAGCAATCTGCAGCGCTGTTTTCCCTCGCTTTAGAAAAAACTTAAGGACAAGCCAATGCCATAAGGCACACTGAAGAGGAAAAACAGCATTAAAAAAGATGGGGACACCTGCTTAAGTTTATCCTCTTAAAATATTAACATCGAGTATCTTTCTTAATTAATTTATAACATAGAAGGTATACTCTATCAACATTAGCATGTTTAACAACAAAAGATATAATATCTTACTCCGTGACTTAGTTCTTAAATTCAGATAAGTGAATCCATTTCTTGGTATGATGACATCGAGATCAACATTGGCATTAATGCCAACAACGAGTTAGTGGCTGGGGACTTTTGTTCTGGTACTCACAACTTCAAATTTCTGTTAGCAGGGTGAAGTAGAAGAGAGTTGTTTACAGGTTGGCGAACTGGTTTAGCAGCAGCTGTTGGATTGTTATTGGCTTTCGAGTGAGGTGATGATGTTTCCTACAACAGCGATCGCTTGCTTAATATTGACATTATTATTAACAGCAATGGGGCAGGCGGAGCAAACGGCAGACGGAGCAGCCGAGGTGCTTTCGAAGTAGCAGGAGCAAGATAATCCATACTCACACAATCAGTGGGAGCAGAAACAACAACTTTCGGCGACGGGCATTTGTACTCGCAATAGTCGTAGAAGTAGAGATGGAGTTTGCAGTGGTTGAAGCTACAGAGAGTACCTTCAGTGTAGCAGGAGCCGAATGTGGTTCTCACGTTATCAGCAGGGACGTGGTGTTAGACGGAGCAGCAGCGATTGTGGAATTCACTGGTAACAACAGCAGTCGCAGCGAGCAGAGAGTGGGAGTTGGCAGCAGAAGGAAGTACATTGTCGGACAATTTCTTATGCACAGTGCGATCTCTGATTTGAGTTCGTTAAGCATAGCGTTAACGATTTGATCATCACATAATTGCTCTGTATTAACGCGAGCGCACCCGTTTTGTTCACTTCTCAGTGAACTTACTTCCCGTAAAGAATTAAGCACTACATTTTCTTTATTATGATTGTTATGCTCCAGCAAAAGGATTTGAGCTACCATGTTCGATTGTTCGGGGAATTTTTTTTGTTTGGTTGCGAGAACTTAAATTATAGAGTGCATTGAACTTCAGCATGATGGCGACGCAGACGCTTGAGCAAATGGGTTTGTCAAGACTACCGCGCGGGCTTTACAATGAAAAGCGTTGTAGATTTCACCAGAAATCTACATCAGCCTGTGATAGATTCACACGACAAGTGAAATATTTGATTGCATTTATGGCGACAATCTTGGGCTGGCTTTGGTCAACTCTATGCCCGCAAACACACGGCATTAATAGCGATAAAATAAAAAAACGCGGAACAGAAAAAAATACGTCAGTACCTGGCGACGACTCACTGCAAACTCACTGCATCATTTGCGTTTCAAAGTTGGATCTGTCATTATTATGTTTCACAATCTTCATGCGCCGAAACTGTGTAATGGAACCCGACTGATTATGACGCAGTTATCGAATACAAGGAACAGCCATTTCAGCTCAAACGTATTCAATTACCAGGGAATATTGCCTTTGCGTTGACATTGACATTGAAATCAAAAATTATGTTTATTAAATTGCGCTACATTAAAAAAATGTAGAAAAATCGAAAATAAATCCTTTTCGACATAATACCATTTCAACTTTTTTTCATTTCAAAACACATAATTTCACGCAGGACAACGGCTGCGGGGTCATCTAGTTTATTATAATAGTGTTCTACAAGTTCACAGTAAGCAAAAAATGGCTAAAGAGAATTCCTTTCTATTACATGATGACCATAAACTTCTATACAACACTGCCTACATTAGGACGGAGGAGTAATTGGACCTCCTCAGCAAAGAGTCTCTGAGGAGTACAACACACCCCGGAGTCAGCAAACACCTTCAACGAGGGTTCAACCAGAACCACCGTTGAACTCAGCTGATTATCAAAGCCAAATAATAGACAAAAGCAAAATCAAGTATGCCATAAATAGTTTTGCACCATTTAAAGCGGCTGGTCCTGACGGGATTATACCCATAACAATAATGGCGGAGAAGTTATCGAAGTCTAAACATGCGTACATAAAGGGCCGATCAACCGAAACTGCCCTTCACGAGGTGATAAGTGTAATTGAAAAATCACTACACCACAAACAATACACCATGGCTGCTTTTCTAGACATAGAGGGCGCCTTCAATAACATAGAAGTAAATGCGATAATTAACTCTCTGGCACATGGTGGCATAGATGACACTGTGTGCAGATGGATACTATCGATGCTTGAGAATAGGAATATTATAGCTTCAAACGGCGCTGCAACACAAACAAGCTATGTGAGTAGAGGGACGCCTCAAGGAGGGGTCCTCTCTCCGCTCCTATGGGTTGTAGCGCTGAACGAAATACTCCTCCAACTAAACGGTGGAGTAGTGAAAGCAGTGGCGTATGCAGACGATATAGTGTTGTTGGTATCAGGCATGTTTCCTTCAACAGTCAGCGAGATTATGGAAAGAGCACTTCGAAGGTTAAACCTATGGGCTAAAAACAATGGACTAGGAGTTAACCCGAACAAAACAGAACTGATGCTATTCACAAGCAGAACCAAAATATCTCAGTTTCAACTTCCGCTACTAAACGGTACAGCACTCACTTTATCCCCTAGAGCTAAATACTTGGGGGTGGAGATTGACACCAAATTGTCCTGGAAAATAAATATAGAAAAAAGAATTAACAAAGCATACATGGCTTACTATACTTGTAAGAGAATCGTCAACAAGAATTGGGGCCTCAAACCAAGTATAGTCATGTGGATGTATACGGCGGTCATAAGACCTATACTTATGTACATATGGAGCTCTGGTATGGTGGTCAGCGCTAAACAAACAATAAAATAAAAAAATTAAATGGAATACAAAGAGCAGCATGTGCGGGTGTTACTGGTGCAATCAGGTCATGTCCGACTGATGCGCTCAACGTGATCCTGCATCAACTACCAATGGACATTTTTATTCAAAAAACAGCAGCTATTGCGGCGACAAGAATAAAAGAATTGGGAGGTTGGCTCATCATTAATAAATCAGACTACATTCTCCCAAAGCTGGACTTCAATAGACACTTCCAGGTGAGGATACCATCTAGACGAGAATGGAGAAGTGGAGGATACCATCTCAGTCTATACCGACGGTCCAAAATGGACTGCGGAGTAGGCACGGGGGTATTCTCCGCTGATCTTGGCATATCTCTCTCTATACGTCTACCGAACTCGGCTAGCATCTTCCAAGCAGAAGTACTAGGCATAGAAAAAGCCTGCGAAGCTCTATTGGAAAACCACGGGAATATAAATAAAGCAACTATATTTACGGATAGCCAGGCGGCGCTCCTGGCCTTGTCTTGGCATGACAAACTCTCTCTAAACTTAATCTGGGTTCCCCGGCCACAGGAACTTTTTCGGTAACGAAAAAGTAGACGAGTTGGCAAAGGCAGGAGCTTTCCTCAACGAATACGAGGCGAAGATAAAACCAAGTCCGCTAGGATCAATCAAAGGAGAGATCAATAGACAATTTCAACAAATTGCAAATAACAGGTGGAAAAACATCACAAAATGCGTCATAACTAAACAATTATGGCCAACATATGACAGGAAAAGAACCAACGACTTACTAAATAGGTCAAGGAAAAGTATTTACACAGTAACAGCTATCACAACAGGGCACTCATTTGGGGTACACGCATCCAAAATGGGTATGCCCTACAATGACATCTGCCGTGGCTGCGGAGTAGCAGGGAACAAGGAAAACAATCTTCCGGAATGCCCAGCTCATAGCACAGATAACAAAACCTTGAATGGATTTCCACTAAAAGCATATCGGACATAAGTAGTTTCATCGAAATGGTTGAAAAGAACTAGCAGATACAGGAATTCACTGTGCATCAAAATGGTACATCTAGGCTGCACTCCTACCTACCACCTACCTGCTCTGAAGTAGTCATTGAAATCTCCAAGTCTTTCATTCGGCGATTTTTAAAGTAGTCTATATAGAAACTGTCGGATTTTCGTCCATCTACTCTCAATAATGATAAAATTAACTTTGTAATAGTGAAAGCATTAGCCTCAAGTATGATGAAGATAAGAGATGACTCAGGATCAGTTAAGGGATTTGCTATAAAACATCTGAATTTTGCAAAATATCTTCCCAAGTGATAGTTTAGCCTATAGATAAACGATTAAAAATTGTAGATATAATCTCAGTTCAAAAACTATGTCTACATCTCTACCTGCGATAATAGCTAGCTAGTTTTTGATAACATCGCCACAGCTGAATCACAAACAGCTGTAAGCTGATGAGTTGATAAGGAAATTTATTTCAGATTCGTTGTTTTAACTCAGCAGTCAATTAGAATTTTACGACTATAGTACTAGGCCGCGCAAGAGTTTGGCGAACGCTGGGTAACCATTAGCATCTACGCAGTCGAAAGTTCTCTCTTTAAACCATAAGAGAACCGACGAAATCTTCACCCTTAGCAAATTTATGCTTTCCTTAATTGCAACTGGTCATTGCGATCACACTTGTAGTGCCGAGGTGTCAGAACTTCCTTATGACTGTTCCACCTCTCGGGGAGTAAACACCTCACACCGCATATCTTTATAAATCCATATATGCTTGCACTAATATGGTCACTTGGGTGCAGTGAAATGCAGACGAGAAAGATGCAAAACTTATCAGAACACTGCACTTCGGACTACGACAGAGTGCCTCTTGATGTCTCCCATCGAAAACCTACCTAGAGCACAATAAACTCCTCTCCAAGTAGTTCCTTCAGGGGTGATATCAAGTGGTCACTCCTCAACTACGTCGACGATATCAAAAAATACGCCGAACAGACTTCGGATGCAACTAACAACAAGCACTGGCTGCCATACACAGTGGCTATAGAAAACTTTGTTCTGTTCCAAAGTCTTCATGTTTCAAGTAGCCGTCACAGCTCCTTATTGATTTCAACTAAAGATCAAAGGTTCTTTCGAACTTCCAAGATCTGATTCGATACCTTCTGGATACATTGATATTTAACTTAGCTACTGTATCTTTTTCCAACTTTCAATTGAACCAAAAACCAAGCTTGGTAGTCTCAAACTTGGTAACAGAGAAACACACTCAGAAAGAGTGTTTTCTTATTTAGAATGGAGATCATTTTACGCCTCTTCAGGCACACAATACCACGCCAGTTCAGCGAAAAGATTAGCAACTCAAACAACGAAACAAACAAACAAAAGGCTCAATTTCGGTTGAAAATCAATACAAATTTGACTTGACGTGGGGCAGCTGTGTAGGCGTGGGAACTGGATGCCCACAACTGGGTCAAAGCCAGCAAATACGACGGCAGCCCAGATAAAACAAACCAACAAGAACAACAAGCAAATATAAAAGTTGATAAAATCGTAGGTTTATTTACGAGCGATCAGAGCGCAACCACAAGATATACCGTGTGCAGTGCGTTGGCGGTTGACGGTGCGTGGTCGGAAGCAACTGCGGAAACCCAAATTAAGCTCAACGCGCTGACCTTGCTGGTCGTCTGTCCAGTTGGAGGCCGAAATTAGTTGGGATAACAAGCGTCATGTAATGCAATGTGGTTATTTTTATATTTCTATGTTTTGTTTTTATAAGCATAATATTATATAATTTCAAATTTAAAAAATAATTACAAATAATTTTTAGCTAACCGTTATAAAAATTAAATTGATAGCTATAATATATTATATGTATTTGCACATAAAGAAACTTGCAGGTTTTCGGATTTAAATTTACTGGGTTGGCAGATATCAAAAATTAGAAGGGCAGTTGATCAAAATGTTCGTGGGAATATTACTTGTGATTTTTCATACATTACAGAAGCATCTCAATCATACTGCAATTTTGTATAAAAAGCTTGAAACAAAAAAATTCCCTAAAAATATCCCCTTAGGGAAAATTTGCAGAGTTAGTTTCTGGTTTAACTTTAGAGGGTCTGCAGGTGACAAAAACGAGAAGAAAAGTAGACGAAAATGTTTAGCTCATTCAACAGGTCTGTAAGGTAGTAAATAAGACGTTATACCTGGACTCATATGGGAATATAAACCTTTTACCTGAAAGCCAGATTAAGTCGGTTCTGGAGACGTGAATTTTTTAATGTAACTACGCCTCTATTCATAATATCTTTGCTTCCAAATGGAAGTTTCTACGAAAGTAAGTTAAATTGAGCTACTTTCTCGTATTTAAAAAGTCCAAATAAAAGCCGTTAATACCCGCACCGGTGTGGTGGAAGTGCATTTCGTATGGTGTTACATGAAGCAGCTAGCATTAGATCTGAAACAATCCCACCAGATATGATGTTTCCTGAGTTGAAGCGAATCTACGACAGGATGCTAAAATTGGCAAAACGCAAAGATGATAGAGAGAAACCAGCATACAGGAATGGTAAAACCGCTTGGACACATCGGTCAAGGGAGATGAATGCACCGATTGGAAATATGCAAGCATGGGTGAAACGAAAGAACGACAGCTCTGATACTATAAGAGCTGAGAAGAACCGAACGATAAACAAGTACTGAAACTAGGACCGCTAATAGCGAGTACATGATGTGACCTAAGCTACAATGAAGTACTTAATGGCGATCCCGAAAGGCCTTTCACATTTCACAGGTGACACAGTTCAGGGTTTGGTATGTAGACGTGTTATTCCGCAAGTTTAGTAAGGGGCGATAATCCTGATGGGACGTGGTTCCCTAAGGAAGCATACACTTCAGCATCCTCTCCAGCAAGAAATATATCATAACAATATAAATTTTGATCTAAGTGCAGGTACTTTTTTAATATCCTTTTTTTGACTGATCACGTGGAAGGCGTGGTAAGCTGTCATGTTATTTCATTATTATTTGACAGAATATCATGGAAACATTTACGCCTGAAATAAAAACTATAATGAATAAATACTCTCTGTATGAAGTTAATTAATTTTGCCCTACCAGTGATAAGAACTTTAAATTACTTCATTGAATTTAAAAAAAATTTTTACTATATCCGTATGAACCACTTTTCATAATCAACCATTGTATCAGTAGCATTATCTTAGAAAATATACTTCATTTGTGTCCTTGACATTTTATATGAGTTGAAACAATTTTCTTATATAGTATCTTAAAGTAAGTATGTCAAAAACGAAGTAATTATTATGCAACAGTCGCATAATCTTCGCCAACTTTTAATAAAAAGCGTCTGCGATAGAACTTTTGCATATTGATTAGGAAAATAATTTATTTGGAGGTTTTTGCCAGTAATTTAAATTTTGAGGTTGAGCTTTCAACAAATATTAGCGTAAAAACAATTTAAACGATAGACCGTACGAATGACGACAAAACATGTCATCAATATAGAGCCTGATAATAAATTACTAACAAAGTCTACTGCAGAGAAGGAGGAATAACAAACTAGCGATGCTAGGATAATTTTTGTTTATTCAACAGTACCTTTCCTATTCACTTAAGTACAAGAGTTTACTATTTGAAAGATTTTGCAAAAATGTAGCTAAGCGTTAACAAATTTTTATTGTTAATTAACTCAGATACATTCACTGCTTTCGGAACTGCTTAGGAAAAAATTAAAAATAAGAATTTCATTGTAGACTATTGCTAGGACCTACAGACTATTTTGAGAATAGTAACCAGCTGTACCGAACAAAAAATAATTAACGAGTTTTGTTTTTAATTTTGTTTTGGACTAGTTACTATTTCACACATACATAAATGTATGTAAATATTCTCTCTTTACTAATACCAGCCGACACTGTATCAAATTCACTCAGCCGAGAATTGCAGTGGCAGCGTTGTACATCAAGCTGTCAGACATAAATCAGCATTGAATTTATTATTTATTTAGCATGGAAACGAAATATATTCACAGCTCCCGATTTATGGTATACGAGCTATTCACACACACAATTGCAACAACATCGCGCTTATCCAAACTCAACAAATCCGTAGTTTGTATGTGAGTAAGTCAAATTTGTTTGTTTACATTTAATAACAACTGTTGTGTGGTGTGGTGAATTTCACAATCAACTGCTACCATTTCATGTTTAACACATACATATTTAATTATTTTGTGGCAGACCAATGCTGACTTTAAGTTAGCACACGTCGCTCAGCGAGTGCAAATATCAACATTTGAATAAAAACACAAGCGAGGCGAGCTAACAGTTTCACTACTAACCTACTCAGAAAAACTGTTTGGAAATAGCGTGCATTTAGGCAAATCTTTCGCACCATTCTCACTTTCGGCGAAATTCACCATACGAGCATTGGTTAGTTATCTCTCATCAGCTGCTGCTATTTTTTGTTTAAGAGCTACTATCTGCAATTTTGCTGTTTAAGTTTTCTGCTAAAGTCGCCTTGTTCAAAAGTGCATTCAATGCTCGGCGGCCAATGTCAATAACCTTAGGTGCCAAACAATAGCCTTTATACTTGAATTGCAAACCGCAAAGGGCATCGGAAGTCCTCTAAAGGTAGTCGACATATTTTTATGATATTTGTAGCCGAAAGTATAGCTCCTCCACGAGTTTAGTTTTATATATTAGAAAATTACGCTCAATTTTGAGTGATGCTACAGAAAGGTACTATGCTATATACATATATTATCACTCCACAACTTTCCACACATTTGCATAAATTATGCGTTTCTCTTACCCCTCCGTCATCATTATTTCCCGCAGCCGCCAATTAATTGGAAATCTCTCATTACAGCTGCTCATCTCGGCTTCAAATTAAACAGGCAGCTGTGTGTTGAGTAAATTACATTTTAATGGGTCACCACCGAAAGCTGTTGTTGTTGCTCTTGTTGTATTTATGTATAATTGTAAACGTCAAATTGTACAACGCAACTATTTAATTGTGGTAATTTCATTACAACCATAATGACTGAGGAAAATGATAATGCCCCGTGATTTGAAGATTTGAAATTTATTCATCTAAAATTTACAGAGTAAATGTTTACAAAATTGTTAAAAATATTGTATGCGCTTTGAAAAACTCTTAGTTATTAAATTTAGGTTTATAGTATAAATTTCAGAAAATATTTTTCAGGTAAGTATAAGTAATTGTTACCCTCAAATTCAAGTTTGGTTGAAAAAAAAAGAAAAAAAATTCGGAATTTCTAAGCAAAACTAAGATGCTTTTATGAAAAAGAATTTTAAAGTATCTTAAAATCATACCTTGGGACCGTATTTTTTGAACTAAACATGGAGATATGTACTCTGATTGAAAGGAGAGAAAACCTGGTGTTCCTCACGGTAGTGTGTAGGACTGTCCCACACGACGATGTCGGCAAAACAAAAGCTGCATCAATTGCAAGCGTGCAAGAAAATTTAAACAAAAAATTTGAATAGACAGCTAAATGGTGAATAAAATTAAGTGAAACTGAATCGATACATATCGATTTCACATACAATAATACTAGATATATTCCTCTATACTTAAACGATGGGAAAATACGTAGGCATAACTCTGGACACAAAACTTAGAAGAAGTGCACATGTCAAAAAGAAAAAAGAAGAATTAGGCATAAAATTGAGAAACATGTATTAGCTATTGAGTAGATACTTTGTCTACCTGTCTACATACAACAAAATTTTTGTTTATGAGCGGTTTGGACTTTGGGGCTCCAAAACAAAGTTTTGCGATGCGCCATCAATGCGAGTTGGTATGTTCGCAGACACGACCTTGATAGCGATCTCGGAATTGACTCGTTTGCCGCATCAATTAACAAATATTCAAAGTCTCATATGGAAAGACTTTCTGACCATGTGAACACTGAAGCCAGAGGTCTTGTCGCTCAAAGCAAATGGAAAGAAAGGCTTAAGCGCGAAAAACCGTATCACCTTATAACGTAGCCAGACTTTCTACAATTTATACGCAGATCACCATTAATTACTTTGTATTACACAAAACAAATTGTTCGTTAGTTTATTTTATGTCATCTGGATTGAATTAAAGTAGAGCCTGTATAGCTGAAACAGCTATTTAGACTTTATCTTGTTTACTGGTTTTCAAATTTATATATGTACATTGTGACCAAAAGTAATCTGAATTCCCCGAGTAAATAATATTTCAAAAATATTTATATTACTAAGTTGATACGCCTGTCCTTAATTCCTATGCCAAAGAGGAGGGTAATCTGCCAACTGGGTTGTTTGCAGCAGCTGCTTAAGTCGGAGAACCTCAGTAGAGCGTTGCGATTTTTGATTTGGATTAAAATATAAAATAAAGAATTTGCTTCAAATTTTGTATATCTAACCAAATTTCGTATGCCGAATCGCAGCAAATGTAAAAAAAGGCTTTCGTTGATTCAAAAATATAAGTTACCGAGTGCCACAAAGCCTTCAAAGATGGTCGAGAGATTGACGAAAATGGCCAAAAACGCAATAAATATCATCGATCATCCACCGTATTCACCAGATTTGGCTTCGTGTGATTTTTTCTTGTTCCCAAAACTGATTGCCGATTCGTGGAACCCTTTTTTAGTGGATCGAAGAGATAAAACAAAATTCACTGAAAGAGCTGAAGGAGCTGAAGGCCATATAAAAAGGTGCCTATGAAAAGGGTTACAAGGACTGAAGAAATCGTTGAATACTGCCACGGCTGCAAAACGCCATTAACCGAAAACCTATAAAGTACCATATGTAAGAACTAAATTAAGATATAAAACAATAATTTGGCAATGGGGATCGCAAGAAGCGCTGTTGACAAAAACTTAACAGTTTCCTCGCCCTGTAATAAGTTTAATATACAAACGACCTAAACAACTAAATCTATAACAACCAAATATTGAATGTGGATGAAATCGGTTGAAAATTCAACTCACTCCCCATACGAGTGTTCCAAAGTAAAGGGGACGTTTTGAGTCTAGTACCCCTGGTGGCGCCATCTATGTGCCGACTAGTGCGTTAGAATCTGCTATCCTTATCGATTGTCCAGTGAGAACTTTCATGACATTTTATTGATTGGAAGTGAAGTTATTGCGTTTTAAGTGTCAGTATCTTTGTGTTATCGGTGCGAAAATGAGCTTCGAATAAAGAACCAAAATTAAATTTTGTTTTAAAATTAATAAAACTTTTACCGAAACGTTTCAATTGATGAAACTAGCTTATGGTAATGATTTCCTATCCCCTAGCAGAGTGCGCGAGTGCTTTTGACGTATTCAAAGTGGTCGTGAGGACATACTTAAATGACGATTAACATGTGGGCCAATCAAAATCCGTGATCACCGGAAATTCCATCGAAACTGTGCGTGAATTCATCAAAACTCAGCCGAAATCATCATTGAAATTCATGGAAATGGAACTGAACATCTTCAAAACATCGATGTATCGCATTTTGACTCAACATTTGGGCTTAGGAAAGGTGTGTGCGAACAGCTCATCGTTCCATCGAATGCGATATTCGCCGTGGCCAATGCGCAAAGGACCATAAATCTTTCGCAGAATTTTTCTCTCGAAAACTCGTAACGTCGACTCATCGGTTGCACGGGTTGTTCCGCACAAATTGACTGACGACCAATAATTGTTTAGAATCTAACATTCGAAGGGCGATTATTTGACAAAAAATCACATTTTAACCATTAACCACTCCCCATATTCACCTGATATGGCAACGTGCGACTTCTTCGTTTTCGGAAAAATGCACTTGCCCATGAAAGGAACGCGTTATGCAGACGTAGAGGCCATTCAAAAGGCTTTTGCCGGCATACTGGCGTACCCATACCGGCCAACGAGCTAAAACACTGTATTGAAGCAGAAGGAGACCATTTTGAATAAAATAAATTTGATTTTGCCGAAAAAACCATTTGTTCTGTTTTTTTTTAAGTCCTGTTTACTTTGATACCTTGTATAAATGTACTATTAGAAATTGCTAAAACCACGATAAATGAATAACTAAATATGCCTTTATTGAAGCCGGCGTCAAAATTGGACTATGGGTGTGGCATCGCCCACTTTTAGGTAGAATCACATATCGCGAAATTCTCCCAAATTTGGAACGTGCCATTCTTCACGTTCTTATGTTACTGTGTGAAAGTGAGCGAAATCGGCATAAAAACACGCCTACTTCCTATGTAACACAATTTTAAACTCTATTTGAAAATTTCACTTTCCAGTATATAAACCAAGAATCAATCAATATATGTGAATACATTTTTGCACGAATAATGACTTTGAGGTGTGCCATCTTAATACTTAAATTTGTCCAAATCGAACCAAAACTGTTCAATCCTCTAGGTACTGAATATTTGGACGCAGTGCTTATAGTTGACGTTTTACCGACGATATCGGTCAATGTGTGAGATATATAATTGAAATTCAGAAATAATTTTTTCCCGACAGTAGTATGTCTGTTTGTTGTTACAAATATGTTGAATCGGGTCAATACTTCACTTAGCCCCCACGCTCTGAGTATGAACATATTCCAACTACCGGTTGGCTTCATATCGACCAATATGTAAGAATCTTAAAAATTAATGAATAAACTCGGGGAAAACTCACCCAAGATTCCAAAAATTAACAATCCTTATATGCGTGAAAGATCTTCCCTGGCTGTAATCCAAGCAAATTGTAAAAATATGAAATCATCGGATATACTCGAACTTAACTGTTCTTGACTTGATCAATTTGGTTTTAATTGTAGTAGGAAAGGCCTTAAATCTGGATTTTTTATTATTTGATTTCGTGTTTTATCTATGAATGTTTATTCCATTTTTTAGTATCGGACTGAATATTGACTTCAGCTCGAGTCTGGGACAGATTTTGAGTTATTCGGCATTTTGTCAGTTATTTAGAGTTTATCTTGTTAACTGGTTTTGAAATTTATATACGTTTTGGCGAGATTGTCTCTAACTTTATAAGTATGATTTAGTAATGGCTTTAGCATCAATTGAAGCTTGAAGTTGTTTCGAACTTCTTACTGATTTAGTTCGTATTTGGACTGATAAATAGGCTAAAGTAAATTCAGATATTTAAATTACTTTACTTTATCTAACCTTAAACTGCCAGGCCACTTCATCGCAAACCATAGGGAATTTAATTTAATTTTCAACAAGAGAAGACTAAAATAAATATATGTATTAATTAGTAGATTTTCACTTCACTTCCACTGCACACGGCTCTTGAGAAATGAAATGCTAATTTCTATGCATTCAATAAATCCTTGCAAGCACTAGCACATATAAACGAGAATTGAACTCCCTCCCTCCCGCTGGCACCGAGCTTTTACGCAATGAATCGTGCTAATTCACAATTATTCTGCTATCTATTTTGCGGCCTGTGGGCAATGGTATTTGACCACAAATTCCGCTAATGCAGCTGTTTTTCTATGCAGACCACACATACACGGACATATATAAACTCACATATTACTGCTTTTGCTCATTAACCTCGCCGCTGCCCGATTGTGCAAATTAGTGTCAGTCGAAATGGTCATTTGCAAGCTTAGAGCTAGAGTGTTACAACGGTTCTGTAGGGACAGTTAATGCATATATGTATGTGTGTATGTGCATTTGTGTTGTCTTCTTTAGCAAATTTGCATAGTTGTGCGGCCGGAACGTGGCCGATAAGCGGAAAAAATTGGCACTCTAACTGTCGACCATTTGTGCTGCTGAATTTTGTATGTGCTCACCGGCACGTATGAGTAATGTGGATTTGTTCCGTTGACGAGTTGAATACAGTTTATTTTGATAGATAATTTAATGAAAATAATATCTACCTATCTATAAACAAATTAAAATATTGTTGCAAAAATTGCGCGATTGTAGCGTTGAAATGGGTGAGAAATACGGTAAATATATAATATTCATTTTCAGTTGACTAGAAAGTTTAGCATTTACAATCAAATATTTATATTGTAATATTATTAAATATGAGTCTTTCATTGAATTTGTATCTCAGTAGTGCTTTAATTTAAGATGGATTTGCATTTTGGTTGCGGTTAAATTTGAGGGTTTGGATATAATTTGAGTTATATTCAAATTGATTTGAGTTGAAATTGAGTTTGAGTTCGATTGAAGTTGAAATTATGTTTGAGTATAAATTAAGTTTATTTTGAGTTTAAATTGTATTTGAGTATAAATAGAGTTTGAGTTAGTTTGAACTTGATTTTGAGTTGAAATTGAGTTTGAGTTCGATCGAAGTTGATTTTGAGTTGAAATAGAGTTTGAGTTCGATTCAATTTGCATTTGCCATGATTTTGTACTAGACTTTAAATTTAAATATATATTTGAGTGTTTACAGATTCGAGTTTCAAATATTGCTGCATTAGTTTTTAAGTTTAAATCTGAAACTAAACTTTTACCATTGAGTTTGAGTTTACGATTGAGTCTCTGCTTGCATGGCATTGAGCCATGTATTCTAAAAGTTTAAATTGCTACTTTAGTAAGACTTAAAAAATTGATTGTAAATGAAGATACGTGAATTTCGAATTGAGTTTCAGTTTGCAAATGAGTTTTATATTGAATCACACCTTAAAGCAAAATTTGCTTAGAGATCGAAACATTGAGATAAAATTATATTTAAATTTTGTTTTGGCTGAATTTGAAATTTTTAAGAGATATTTTTAAATACTTAAATTTGAGTGCTTCTAAATTTGAGTTTATGCTTGAGTTTAAAAGTGAATACAATATTTCAATTTTATTCTTAAGTTTGAAATAGATTTTCAGTTTGAGTGTGAATTTGAATAGAAGGAGAGAAGTGGAACTCAAAGTTAAGCTTCTGGGTGAATTTCTTGCTTGTCATTTTGTTTGATTGTAAAATTTTGTAAAATCAGTTTTATAATTGCTTAAGTTAGAATTATAGTTCGAGCTGTAGCTTAGATGGATGAAAGATAAGAATTGTGGAATAAATATTCGCCTTCAAATTACAATACAATGACATATATCTTTTTGTAAAAGACATCCAAAAGACGCTTTAAACCAACAAACATAAACTTTACCAAAATTATTGCGAAATGTACAAAGCATCTGTTTTTCTAGCTAGAAGCCACCAATACTTCACCAAAAAGCGTGACACTCACTAAATCATATTTTATCAAAAAAATATTTTAAAACACATACTTCAAATTTTACTTACACAGAATAAGATAGTAATCAGTTCAATCATTATTTATGTGGCCTAAAGTCCAAATTAATGCCACAGCACATTCGACAACGCCTACCAGCCTGCGTTGCATACTTTGTGGCGCTAATGTGTAGTAAATTTGTTTCTCGCACAGCGCCTACCAGTTTAGACTAGACAAGGCGTTGCTGGAGGCGTTTATGGCAATGATGTAGACGGGCCTCATTCATCAATATCCAAAGTGTTGTGCAATTGACTGCCGCGCAAACGTGTCTACATTATGTTGCCTGCCTGAGGATGCTTGTAGCTTTACGTGTTGATTGACTCTTCTTTGAATTATGTATTTTCATTATTGTGTTTGTTCAAATTTTAATCAATGTTGGTTTTGAGCTTAAGTATAATTACGCAGGTCTGCAACTCGTACTCTGATTTGCACTCGTATTTATTTAAGTGTATTGAGAACTGAAAAAATTCCAAGTTGTTTTGTAAAAAGCAAAAATTTTATAAAAGCAAGTGTTTTTTCGGACATAATTAAAGCCATAAATACATAGGTAGAATTTGGTTTTGATAGTCCTATTTTTAAATATATATATACAGGCCAAAAGTATTATTACCTTTTCAAATAAAAAACGGCCAGTATGGGCTAAGGTTAAAACTGGAGCGCTCCCGGCAAAAAGTAAAGTATCAACGAGCACCCCACTGTTCCTAACACTAAGGAAATGGCGGAAGCTTACTTTGCAACACTCAATCCTCAATTTCTTTGAACTTCCCTGCGTTCTTTAAATTTTAGAAATGAATCCAAATTTAATTTATTGTTATGATGTAAGGAAGCCTAAGCGCTGAAAGATAAAATTTTAAGTAATACTCTCAAGCATGTTGGAGACTGCATTATATTGTGTATGATGCAATGAAAGTAACAGGGCTGCAGAAGTAGTAAAAGGCGTCAGTAACGTTGTTTTCGTCGAAGGAATGTAAAGAATGGACTCCTAGGCAGTATTGAAAATGTAATTTGTTTCCGCAAGCAGCTAAATTATATTTAAAAAGCGGCTACTGCTTCATTCACGATAAGGATCCAAAGAATTCTAGTGTAGTGGTTAAAGAACAGTTGTTGTACAATGTGAGAAAAGTGCTGCCACATCTTTCCGGGAGGCCAGACCTCAACCCTATTGAACACCTGTGGGCCTTTGTGGAAATGAAGGAACGAGAGAGCTAAGTTAAGAGCAAAAATGAGGTTGCAACCGCTCTTCACAAAATGTGATGAAATATACCTCTTCAACTTACACAAGATTTGGTGCAAATTTGTCTACGATTAAAATACTGCAACCTATGATAGAGACCAAAGGTGCACATACAAAATAATAATTTTCGTTAAAGTGTGTCAAGAAGTTAATTTATGCAAATTTAACAAGATTTTTTTTGATCTGCAAAAATGGAATTATTTTGGATATTTTTAATTTTTTTGGAGAAACTGGATTTTCAAAAATAAATATCGATTACATACATTATGAAAACTAATAAAACGACCTTCTTTCCATTTTAAGATATAAGAGATTTTTAATAACTTGTGAGATAAGCCACCCCCAATCAAAAAATATAACTGTACAAGTTTTTTGGTTCTCTGTCTATGATATTGAAGCAACAATTTTTGTAACGAAGTATAACACAGTTCGCATATTTGAACATAAAACTTGGAGATCAAGATACAGTTTAGAGACTTCAGAAACTCTGCAACGATCTGTTGAAAATCTTCGCAACTGGTTCAAGAGCAAGAAAAAATCTTACCAATATAATTTCATACATTTTTTCACAGAAAGCAAGGTTTGCGTTCTCCAAGTTCACGGCATTACAAAGAAAACATTAAACTTAACTTTATAACGACTCTGAAAATATCTCTAAATTCAGCTGTACCTGAAAATATTTGCTGAGAAAGTATGAAATAGATTCCCCAAGATCCTATTTGGATCCTGTACAACATCCTCGATCACGTCGGTGCCATAATTTTGAATTTTTCTTTAATTTTTTCTCCTTCAGTCATGAAACTCTTGCGTTTACTCACTTCCAAGAAGCTTTTGTGGCTTAGTAACTTTTATATCATTTAATTGCTTCTCCCTTTTTAAAGTAAACAAAACTTGTATAACAAACTGTTGCATACTTTTGTGGGTGGCAAAAGCTTCTACACTCTATCATTTACACTTACCGCATAGCTCAATGCAGTTGTGAATGTTTTCTTGTTCGCTGTCATTCCATTTTTAACCTTACAACATAAGTTTTCATTTATAAATGCCAAAATGGCAACCACCTCGTTTTGTTACCAATGCTTCCAGCGGCGAGCTCCACTTAGCGCAGCATCTCAAATTCGTTGTTAACTCCTTTCTGCTTCCTCCTCATCCTCTAAGCCACAACATATTTAACTGTACCTGTCATTTCGTGAACACCTCTGTGCGTGAAAAGTTTTTAATGATGCGTCCAACAAGCTGTCGATCAAGCTGACCACCTTCCTCACCTCAAAACCACCACCTCAACTTCCACAAACTGCAGTTGTTTACACTACATGTATAAGGTTTCACCATGAGTTACGTGCAATGCGGTTGACTTGCATTTTGCCCCCAACTATTTACTCCTGAATGTCAACTTCTTCACAAAGCTACGTATATGCCCTGTCAACCTTCAGGGGTTAACAATTTATTGTTTGGGCAAACGAATTTGGTTGAAAGTGTGATTATATACGCGTGCAATTTTTAACATTTCTTGTTATAATAAAAATAAATTTTTTTGGCGGTTTATTAAAAAAATCGAGGCCATCGACACGTTGTTGGATCGTATCTCTTACCATGATAAAATGGCAAACTCTATTGAAGAGACATGTCAAAAGAGCGGTAAAAAATATAGCGTCTTTTGCTGTCCCTATCGGTCTACTCTTATAGCGTCCCTTTCGAAAAACACGTTATTACTTCAACTAATAACGTTACTTTTCCACATAAACTATTTTAGCATTTTTGCCATTTAGGTTCAACTAAAATTCATATTTTCAAATCAGAAATTCACAGCCTCCATGCAATTTAATTTGCGGTTTTCTTAAATTGGTGTAACCAAATGTGTAATGCAAATTTTCCAGTGGAAGATTGCAGTTGTCACAGCCCGCATTTTAGAAGCGTTGGTCGCTTTTGTCGAAGCATCAAAGGCTACTTTGCAGTTGTCATAGGCAACGAGTGGCAGTGTAGCAAGCAGCTACAACAACCATAGCCTTAGCAACAGCTTCGACGAGAGGATTTCACGCCTCGTCAAAAGCAACAGAAACAGCAACAAATTTCTGTTGATCAGCGACAGGCGGGCACAATAAGCTGTCAGCAGCTGTCGACCCAAATGATTGCTAAGCAAAAGTGAATGCGCCAACCCGCAGGCAGGCGAGCCGAGCATGTGCAGCGATACACGTATGCGTTTTCATATTTATGTGAATGTGAGTATGTCAGAGAATGGATATCTTTGAAGGTATGCGTACAGTTGGCGATTTTAAGCGCAATTTTCAGCGGAGATTTTGAAAATGGTGAAATGTAATGTATACAACTGGGTATCCTAAATTTGTTTCACGAATTTCGAAAGATTTTTGGTATGTTATAGAGTGGAACAAAAACTATGATAAAAGAACAAAAATTAAAGGAAAAATAATTTACGGGTGATGTGATATCAGGGAAAAAATGGGAGGGTAAGTATTTTTGAATTTTTAAGGGTTATAACTGATTTATGTTGATTTACAGCAAAACAAAGGATGCTATAGAAAAAAATTATATGACACATTTTTAGGTAGTGAAAATATACTTGTCGCTAACCTCAAAATTTATTTGAAAAATTCAAGTATTCAAGTTTTACGAAATTTGGTGTCAACTTACCTTCTTATGTGCGAATCTCTAAGCTTATTTCAACTGAGAATCGAAATCCTTAATCATAATTTTTTTGCCATTTTCAAACTTATCCCCAGGTCAATTAGGCTAAATGTTTGGTGTTAGGTTTCATAAAGCCAGTTAGAACAATAGTAATTATACACTTCATTTCTATCAACATACCCTGAGATCGCTCTTTCTTTAACATCTAATGTCCTACTCTCAAGTTTTGAGTTATTAAAAATACGGTAACCGACTGACACCCAGGTTATCTTCCAGTAAATAAAATTATTAACAAATTGTATTAAGTCGTACTAATTGGTTTTAGCACAGGCAGGTTATATGAAACTTCAAATGTGGCTGCGACAGCCATTGAGTCCAATTTTCAATGATTCTTTAGCGTAGTTCGACTGCTAACAGGCGAATGACAGGCGTGATGTTTTGCTCCAAGGCCTGAATACAAGCGGGATTGTCCGCATAGACTTTACTTTTTGCACATCCCCACAAGAAACAGTCTAACGGTGTGACATCATACGACCATGGTAACCAACCGAAAGGCCCGAAACATGAAGTTATCTGCTCATTGAAGTGTTATTTCAATAAATCCATTGATTTATGTCATGTTTGGGAGTGTTAAAACGAAATATCCCCGAGATCACGGGCTTCAAATTCAGGCATCAAATAGTCGGTTATAATGGCGCGATAAGAGCCGCCATTGACGGCTACGTTTTCACCGGCAATTGTTTTATAAAACTGTGGATCGATGTTTCCACCAGCCCACAAACCACACCAAACTGTTCCTTTTTTTGAATAAAATGGCAGCTCTGGAATCTGTTAAGGCTCCTCTTCGTTCCAAATGTAGCCGTTTTGCTTGTTTGCATACCAATTGAGCCAGAAATAATGCGCATAAATAACAAAATTTGGTTCGAAAAGTTTTCTTGGAACTTTTCAAAAGATCTTAGAGCGAAGCGATGACGCTTGGGAAAGTCGAGCGGCTTTAGATCTTACACAAACTGTATTTTGTACGCTTTTAATTTAAGATCTCAACGTGTGCCAAGTCATTCCAAACGTCAGTCCGAGTTGCTGCAATTGTCATATTCTCATATTGCGCGCTGAGTCTATTCGGTCGAATATTATCTAATAATAAATGTTGGGTCAAAATGGGAAGTGGTGCTGAGAATATTTCTCATTTATATTCTTTACAGTACGTAAATTTTAAAATAAAGTTGAACAATTTGTAAACGCTGTTCTGGCGTCAGTCTTTTCATGATGAAATGCCAAACAGTACTGAACGAAAGTAACATGACAACTTGGCTAAAAAAAAAGTAAAAATATTATAAAGAAGATACCTTTGCTGGGATCACTCGTTACAATCGCTAGAAGCATTAAATTTTACACCTGGGATGATACATGTGAGCTTTATAGAAGTTGGGGTCAAAAATGGACGATGGGTGAGGCACCAGACACTGTTCGGTGAGAAGCCATTCTCAAGACTTATTCGACCGATTACGAACAAATTTGATACATAATGTTAACTTGGCATTATATGTTCCAGTGCCAAGACAAACAACCACGACTTCTTACAAATCATGCACCAGTGAATACATCGGTATACAACTTTGCTCGAATAGCGCGCTTCAGTTAAGCTATGATCAAATAAATGTTCAAAGGGGACCAAAAATATTCATCTGCGAACTTTATATCGAAATTATCTGTCAATCTGTGAAATATATTATAGAAATTTAGAGAGAATCCTTTTCTAATATAAGTATGACTAGATGTTCAAAATTGGGTTAATGCAGTTATCGCAATTATCGCAGTGCGCAAAATTTAAACAAAAAATGGCTCATAAACAAAATAGAATTTTGAATGTGCGCCAATCAAGAACTTCCTGGAATTACAAATAATTGTGAACCTCAAACTCTGAGAGCATTTCATGATAAGCGCATTAATTTCAATTTTAGCACATATTTTTTCGCTCGAATCGTCAAGCATTTTTTGCTGCGCAATTTTATGAGATTCTGATTACGAACAAAGAGCGACAATAAATGCCCAAAAGTGTCACGCTAATATGTAAAATATGCGTTTGGTGCTCGCTCACAAGCATTGTAAGTAGCTATAAACTCTTATCTCACAATTTTCCAATTGAACACAAGAGTTGAAAAGTTTACCGCCTGCAAGAAAACAACAATGACATAAGAAATGATTTATCGTGTTTATGCGCCTAAAAGTAGACATGTGACAAATTGACTTTCCAATAAATAAAGTGCAATTTGTATATATTATATATATTAGAATCTATGTATATTATATATTTTATAGCGAAATACTCTGATTTTGCTATCGGCAGCAATCAATTTCTTCTCCCCACCCATTCATAATGTGCCCGAAACGCACAGAGAAAAAGTCGTGTCATAGCATACTTTAAGGCGTTCACTCGTTTGTCATGAAAATCTTTCGTTGGCATCATTTGTTCGGCGCGCCTGCATTGTCTACCAAGCAGTCGGCGCTGTCATTTGACAGCAAGGTTACTTGGCTTGCAACGCAGTTAGATCCTTCCGACACCCACACTGCTCGTTAAGCACATCTGCTAACGTCAATATGTATTACTATCCACTTCAGCATATTCGGCAGTTTCATCGGCGCTTTCAACAGTCATTTGTCGCCGCTCAAATACAAAAATTCTGGTGTCTAACATCAAACACCTTGAAAAACATTGTGGAGAAAGTACCAGAGAATTGTAAATAAAACGCAAAATATTCAATTATTAACGATTTTTCTAGTCTTCGAAACACATTTCATTAGCACTTTTTCGGATGGCCTTCAGCTCGTTCAGCGAATTTTGTTTCATCTCTGCGATCGACTGAAAAAGGGTTCCAAGGGGCGGAAATTTCAGTTGGGGGAACAAAAAAAGATCGAAATGAACCAAACCAGGTGAATACAGTGGTTGATACTCGCAGATGTTATTTATCACGATTTAGGCTTTAAATTCGATCACAATCGTGGCTCGATGCGATGGTGCATTATCATCGTGTAAAATCCTTGAATTGTTCTTCTACAATTCAGGATGTTTTCGACGGATGTTCTCACGCAAATTCCTCAATATGACCAAATAGAACTCCTTATTGAAAGTCTGTTCCTCCGAAACAAATTCGTCAAGCACCAAACCAAGAATATCGAAAAAAACAATGAGCATCACCTTGATTTGTGAGCGGCTTTGGTATAGTTTTTTGTTTGCGGCTCGTTTTTCCCTCTATTCTGACGATTGTTGACTAATTTACATGTCAAACTCATTAACCCATGTCTCATAGACCGTTATAATGTTCTCCATGAATCTGCAATCGATAAAGCATGCCCAAAGTGACATGTTTACCATACTCTTTTTGAAAAAAAATCAGCTTTATCGGGATAATTCGAGCAGGAATGCGTTCTATATCCAAAACATCCACCAAAATCATTCGAACGAACTCGCAGGAGATGTCCAGTTTTTTGTTAACCTTAAGCTCTTAATACTCGCCTGATGATTTTCAATCACCAAATCTTTAAATTTTTCAATATTTTCACCAGTTGAAGAAGTGGAAGGTCATTCAGAACGAGGCATGTTTTCAACGATCGCTCGACCGCCTTTGACAACTTTGTACCACTTGTGCTTTTGATAAAACTGAATCACTGTACGCCTTTTCTAACATTCTCACTGATTATGCACAAGAAATTTGGTTAGAAATACAAAATTTGAGACAAACTCTGTTTCGATATATTTATACATTGCAAAAATCGCAACGCACTACTAAAGTGTACGGCTCATAGTAACTAAGGACAGCCCTGCCAACTTAGACAAATACATTTGTTTAAAATATAATTTATTCGGGGAATGTTACTATAATTTTCGGGAGCTTCAAAAACCAAAATTCTGGTCTTTAACTTCAAACACGTTGAAATACATGTGTACTAAATTGCTTATTGCTTAGCCTTGGTGAAAACGATGCTTGTACTAAAATGGTTTCCAAATTTACCAGCGAGTTTGAGTGTAGATGCAAAATTGTTTTTATTTTTTTATCGGAAGTTGAAATTCTAAATTTTGTAGCACTTTTTTTACACCAACTGTGGATGTTAGGTCGATTTAGAACACCTTGAAATATATAGTAATCAAATGATTGATATTGTGATGCTTTTTATTATAAAATTAGCTTTGTTTAAAAAATTTAGTTCTGCATGTATTAAGACACTTTACAAGAAAACTTCTGACCGGCACTTCATTGCTCCAATAAAAAGAAAACAAAATTGGCTTAATTTTATACATTTTCTAACTTCTGAAGAAGTCTTTTTGAATACTGAAAAGTATACACATCAAAACTCAATACACAGAAATTTTTATTTTTAAAAATTTGGCCTCTAAATCCATCATATCTTTGATATTTTTCTAATTTAAGAATAAAAACAAACTTTTTTAACCAAAAGTAAACTATTGCAACTTGAGCCTTAAGGCTTGAGACTTCAATTATTCCAGACTGAAACAGATTTGACACAATTTTCATTATGACTTGAAATAAGTTTTAGTACAAAATTTTTAGTCCTTTTTTGTACTAAAATTTTGTTATATATTTTCAAACGAAATTGTAAATTTAGTACTCAAAGTGGTATAAAATAACTTTGAGACAGTTTTGATCATAACTAGAAAAAGTTTTAGCACAAAACTTTAAGTACCGTTTTTTTGTACAAAATTACTTTTAAATATTTTCAAACGAAATTGTATATTTAGTACTGAAACTAGTCAAAAACAACTTTGACACAATTTTCAACATGACTTGAAAAAAGTTTTAGTACACAATTTTAGTACTCCTTTTTTTAAATTTTCGTAGTACATTTTTCAAAATTAATAGTAAATTAAGTACTGAAAGTGTTGTATGACATAGATACCAAAAACAATTTCAATATTAGCTGCTTAGCTTAAACAAATTTATTTTTTTAACAAATATGTATGTATTGTTTTTTATTGAACTTTAGTTTTAATTTTCAAATTGCACGCTGTGCAAAAAATTCGAAATTTGTCTATATCCTTTGGCTTAAATATTCAACAAGTGTATTTTTAACGAACCGTTATATTTCAGCAGCAAAATTTTATTTTGCACAAGAAAATGAAATTTGCTTCCAACACAGTGCAGTTCTTTTTACTCTTACTCACACACACCCACATATGTTTTTCAGTCGAGTTCAATCGATAGCGTCCATTTTCCACTTCATTGATATTTTTGCACACTTTTATAATGGTTCGAGTGAACACGTGCACACACAACTCCACAAAAAGCACTTACACATATTTATAAAGAGGCATAAAAATGAATAAAGTGAGGTGTGCATATGTATGCAGTGTGTATGTATGTATGTGTATGTAATTTATAAATAATTTGCATGTTGCCAACAACAAAGCAATTGCAAGCAAACACACAAATAACAAGTTGTAAGTACATACTTACATACATACATATACCCTCGTTAGTGTGCGCTCCCGCTACTAATTTGTTTGTGCCGAACATTTGAATGGGCAGTAAAACTTTCAATTTCCATTTTTAGAAGATAAGTACTAGATGGATAAAATTTTTATATCGTTCATAGTTTGGTAAGCTTAAACAGGCAGAAATGTATTAATGAGATCCTTCTCTTAAATTTTGTGAATTGGAAAATCAAAATTTCTTCAGCTAGTATACTTATATACAAAATCTAAGGTTCGTAACTGTAGTAAATATAGCACTAACCACACACAATTTAGCTTTCAAATCGACCACCTCGAAATATAATTTTTTTTCTTTTCAGTCGTTCTTCCTTTTCGCTTTTCGGCGCCAATTGGAGATGTTTAATGCAGCCAGGATCTACTCTACCTCGTATTTCTAACGGAGTAGATGTCTTCCTCTTTCTCCGCTTCCCCCAGTGAGTACTGCGTCGAATACTTTCCAATACGTAATTCGCTGAACTATGACAATGCCGTCGAATATCTTGTACAGCTCATAACTCCATCGAATGCGGAAATCACCGTTGCCAATGCGCAAAGGACCATATATCTTCCGCGAATCACCTCTCGAAAACACGCAACGTTGAGTCATCAAATGTTGTCAATTTTTCGCAGAACTTTATTTTGGAATCTTTGCACCGCTAGTTTATATCAATAGACTCGTTTAAAGTAATGTACCATTTCTACGTTTATTTTACAATTTGATTGATTGAAGATTGTATTCTGTTCGTCGACTCAGCTTTATTTTTACCGATCATATTGATGCAGGTATCATCTGCGAATGTGGCGATTGTGCGGTTTGGCGGCGTAGGCAATTAAGTAGTAAAGAAAAAATGATAAGAGTAGTTCCCGGATACTTCCTTGGGGTACACCTGTTTTTATTGGCTGTAACGTAGAATATGATTGACCCTACTTGATTCTGAAGTAGCGGTTGTTCAGATAAAAGGCACCTATGTCAGTAAGATACTGTTGGGAGAGAAGTTTAATTTTTAATTTATGAAATAAGCCATGCTGCCATAATCTATCGAACGCCTGGGATACGTAAAGAAAAATAAATTTGCTTTTTTCATCGCATCTTCCATTATGCTTGCTGTTCGATAAACTTGATCGATTTTGGAATGTTGAGATCTAAATTCAAATTAATAAATTGGCATAAGGCCCTTTTACGGTACGATTTTGACACTTTTCGACTGACATTTCGCCAAAATTTACTCTTTCTTGTTGCAACGCACATCACCGGCAGATGACTTTGGCAGTTAAAGCCTGCACCAACAAAGCATTTTGTATGCAGCAATTTGCGCAGTTGACTTACAAACCCACAAACCGATATTGCATTTGCATACTAAAGGCATGCTGTGTCATGCCAAGCAATGACGCATGCGGTTGCGGTTTGCATGGCCAACTTGTAGCGTTTAAGGCATTCTTATATGTTATATCTAGCATATGTATGAATATACATATACATATACACCTAAACTCCCACGGACGTATGTAGCTGTAAAATGTAGGGTAGAAGGGGG